>NC_063189.1:22763689-22766189 GCF_017589495.1 Alosa alosa | reverse complement strand
GCATGTGGGCCAGAGGACGCTGGAGCTGAGTTAATAGCTAATGGCCGTACGTGAAGGTCCAAAGTGCCCGTCTCAACTGTGGAGGATATTCTAAGAAGTCAAAGGAGAGGAAAAAGCTTTGGGTTTTTATTTAACACAATTTTGTTTTGTAACACACTGAATGTAATGAGTTTGCGATTTTATCCTATAAACTGGTAAAGACTTTATTCACAAAAGAAAAAAAAACCTCAAAAACTCCTCAAAACATGTTCAATCGAGAAATTCAACCTGTAAACCTTGCAATTGGAACTTTTCATGGCCATATATTCCCTAACAAATACCGTTTTGGAGAAGGACATTGGTACCGAGCTAGACTCCAGAGGAGAGAAGCTTTTTGGTTTTATGTGTTCATGATTTTCATGACCTGAGGGGACATTGGCTTGCCCTTTAGAACACATTAAAAAATGTGAAGGCATTGACATGAATTGACTGAAATTTCTGTGGGGCCATATGCATTTACAAAAAGTGTAAACATTTGTCATCTCTCTCTCTCTCTCTTACACACACACACAGATCCATAATACAAGGCATAATTAAACTAGCTTTGTATTTCTGTCTCTATGTGTGGAAGAAGCAGACTGTGTTTGTGTGTAATGTTCTTATGCTGTGTGTGTGTGTCATAAAAGTCCCGCTTATGAGAGCCATAAAGCTTTGAGCATTGGGGGTAAGCCATAAACAGGGCTTGTGCGGTGCCAAGGGTATGCAGCTATATTTATGTAAAACAACACTGTTGTGTAAAACAACTTATCAAAGAGTACAAAGTCTGCTGAGGCGTATTATATGCAACTTTCCAAGAGGGGTGAAAGGAGAGATAGAGGGAGGGCTGGAAAAAGGAGAAGAAAAACATGTTTTAGAATTTAAATCAAAATGCATTTTTATTTCCCACACCAAGTGACTACAGGTGCAGTATACATGTGTGGTGTGTCAACTATGTTAACTACAGTGACACCTAGTGGTGTGACAGCCAATAGCATGTTTATGGTGGTGTGTTGGCTGATTGCTCTGGCAAAGTGATAATGAACAAGACCATGAATCATTGGGAACGTGAGTGTGAATGACTGTAGGGAGGGCTGTCTCTCTAATGACTTTATAAGCGATGTAAAATAATGTCAGAGCATTGGAAGTTACTCATCTACTTTTGTGACATACAGGAAAGTTTAACCTTGAGGCCCAATCCCATATTTAGGCAATCATCATCCCCCTTCGTCCACAATGCTTTTTAAGCCGTTCCAAACATAAAACTGTTAAAGGTGCCATGTGTAATGTCCGCCAAAAAATCAATTCATACTCCACATTCCATAAAAGATGGGGGCAGTATACCTCCAGAAAGTGAGTTGGTCTACCCTAGAGTAACAACCGAGAAACGTGTATTGCAGTTTGGCTGGCGGTTATGTTGCCCGCATACCGCCTCCCATGGCCGAAACTGGTATTATCAAACCTGTCAGGCTGTGTCTAGTAATTTAGCATGCTAATTCAGGTTGATATCTCTGCAGCACTATACCTTGTCGTTTTTTTAATGACATCATCGCCCTTATCTCTTCTCATTCTCTTGATGTGTGTAGCTCATTTTTTGGATATTTTTACCTCAATTCTTACACATGGCACCTTTAAAGAATTGGTTGTAAATACATCCAGATAAATAGGACAAGCTCTGTCTCAAGCACACACACACACACACACACACACACACACACACACACTACAAAGTAGCTGCTTGTCAGGAACAGCACAATCCACAAGCAGATTATAGATTGTGTGAGCAAAGTAATACACCAAAGAATTTATCCGAGTTTTACTACACTATGAGCATACGAAAGCGCACACAATCGCTTGTTCACACAAACTCACACACACACACACACACACACACACACACACACAATGCTGTTATCACAGCCCACAGGACCAACAAATGATCCATTGTGTGCAGGTATGCAGAGGGAATCTCTATATACCCCCCACTCTCTCTCTCTCTCTCTCTCTTTCTCTCTCTATCTATCCCTTCCTCTGTCCTCTACTCATGGATGCAGTTGGCAGTTAATAATATTGGATATCATACATCGCTACGAAGGAAACGAAGGCCAGAGCCCTGGTGTCTGTAACAGAAGTCTTCTAAATCATAAGGACTGGACTGGGGGATACTGGATACAGGTCTGCTGATAACAGTGCTTTTATCTTGCATGTTGCTGTTACAGATCATTGTTTTGCATTGATTGTATAAATAATGATGCTACTAGACTGAGGGACAATTACGTTTGTCACTTAAGGTAGTTCTGCATCCTCTGCTTAAAAAGCTCCAGTGTGTCCAAGATAAGGGAATGGGGGCAGGAGAGAGAGAGAGAAAGAGACAGAGAGAGAGACAGAGAGAGAGAGCGAGAGAGAGAGAAAGAGAGAGAGATAGATGGAGGGACTGGGGAATGAGGTGGTGTAACTGTATTAAGGCCCAACACTGGGTGACTGG
>NC_063189.1:22713689-22758689 GCF_017589495.1 Alosa alosa | reverse complement strand
AAGTGTTGATAACCAAAGGTCTTCCTGGTATTCAGTTGTATTAATTAAAAATAAAAAAAGCAAAATGAATGTATTAATTTTCTCTGGAAATGTTCATGGGAGTTTAACCTCACATGGTATTTTCAGACCCACCCCCACCCAACCACACACACAAACTGGAAATAAAACAGTGGGCTTTTAAAAACAAAAACAAAGCAGTTGAACCTCTCTAAATGATCCGGAACACCGCCTACAAACAAACCACCCACTTATCTCACCTTTCATTGGGAAAGAGAGAATGGATCCCTCAGTATTGTTAACAATAAGCTCAGGTTCATCCTCCAGCCAGAAAACAGTCTGTCAATTTTGGTTTGGGACCGGAAAAAATAATGAGATTCCTTTTGCCCTCTATAATGTGTGGCATGCCACAAGTAAGGTGAAGGTAATTCACCAATAGTATCACTTTAACACTACTTTCCTAAAATAGAATACACAATTCATTAATAGATGAAGTAATTAGTTAATTTCTTTAATGACCCCTATTCTGAATTTATTAACCTCCCAGCATGGAAATCCATGACACAGCACTGCTGCTTTAACCACATTTACTGAGTCCCCTTACTTGAACGTCCATGTGAGTATTAGCTGCTGTAGTATTAGAGGAATACTGCAACCTTGTTAAATTGAAAGTCAGTCTTTTAGTACCCTTTGTGAGTGGTGTTGGTGTGCCATTGTACATATCTGATGAGGAGTTAGTAGCAAACTTGGAGAAGAGGTGAAAAATGAAAGAGTGTGTACAGGGAGAAGAGAAAGGCGGAGGTGAGAGGTGGAGAGACGGGGGAGGGGGGGGGGGGGCGCCTAATGAGCTCTTTGGTTCCTGCGGATTTGAGGGATCTGACCGTTAGAATGTTAATCTGCCCAAATCAGAGAAGTAGGAGACACAGAGCAAGAGGGGAATATGGAGAGAGGGGGCTGTTGTTCCCATACACTCGCTGTTCTTGGTACCAGCTATCCCGTCAACATCATACATATGACCTCTACCCTCCCTCACCACACTTCACACGGGCCACAGACTTTAACAAGTTTCTCTTATTTAAACAGTAACAGTACACACAGACACCCATGACACACACACACACACACACTTGTCCTTGTGAATGTGTAAACATGTCCCCAGAGTGCACCAAAGTCAGACAATGGTTGTGTTATCAGCGTGTTGCGCATGTGCCTGCGAGAGTGTGTGTGTTGAATGACTTCCTGATGAGTGAAAAGCTGCAGTTCCTCACACTGGTCAACCAACCAGCCCAGCCACACACACATGGACACACTCTTCCCAGCAGTGAGGGAGTCATATGGCGAACTGAAACAGTGTGACAGACTTGTTAGAGCAAAAAAGCTACCTCAAGTGTCAAGGCCAGACTAGAACAGATTGAACAGATCGAAATCACGCTGGGCACAAGTCTCACAACTGCCAGAAAAAAGGCCAGGAGTTAGTGAGCCTGTAAGAGTGTGTGTGTGTGTGTGGTCACTACCAACTGCCTCTAGTGTGATGTTGAGCCTCTGGTTCATTAGAGGGGCTTAATGGGGACTGTGGAAATGGGGACACGTGTATGCATTGCTTCTCTGTGTGAGAGGGAGTGTTTCCCATTCCCCGGTGTGTGTGCGTGGCTGGTTGGTGGGTGTGCTTGTATGCACTCTCCCCCAAAAACTGCTCTCTGTGTCTGCATATGTGTCTGTGTGTTTAATGAACAATCACATATTCTTCCACAGCAGCAGAGATTAGAGGTTTATTACAAAAATTCCACATGAGCTTATGGCGTCAAGAACTGCGCACACAGACGCACACACACACGTCTCAACTAATGTCTGAGATAAGCCACTTAACCTTGATGTTAAAACTGTGTATGCTAATATGAACACACTGGTGTCATTGAGAGCAACACCCAGACTAGTCACATAAGTCAGAAACAAATGACCACTTTCCTTGACCACTCAGGGAATGGTGTCCACATTTCAGCAATATCTTCTCAAAAGTGGGGGTCATATGTTTGGTATAGAGTATAGTTTGGTATTGATAAAAGTCTGCTACTGCCAGTACGATCATGGCATTTGGTTCTGTGCATTGGCCAATCTAACTAAAGACAAATGCAGTTTTCCCTAGTGTCCACTGTTTATATCTGATATAAGAAACAGCATGTAGAAAGTGATTGAGGATAATCTCATTAAAATATGGACCCTTTCAAGAGAGTTCCATTATCAGCATCATAGTTGGCCCCACAAGACTTCCTTTTTAACATTCCATATGTGATCTTAATGCAGAGGAAGTAGATTGGGGCCCAAATAGAACGTTCAAGCATTGTTTTTGTTTTTATTGTTGAAAGGGTCCATAGAATAAAAATGTAGAATACCCAACAAGCTCAAAGACAAAACCAAACAAATATGCTAAACACTCTGACTGTGTGCTCATGCATAACCTGCCTGACCTTTGCTAACAGATCAGTTGAGTTTGAGTTTAAGTATAAGATAACCAAGGGCGCCCTCTTGTGGCTTTAAGGTAAAAACAAAAACACTGTCAGTTACCAGACTAGACTAACCCTTATGTGTCAATTCACACAATTTTAACACACATTTATGTCCACATTTTTTTCCACAAAAAACCTTAAAACATTTTGAAATGTATCAGCTGCGTCTTGATACAGCTAAAATATATCACATAGTATAACTAAAAAAAAAAAAAAACATTACTTTACAAAATAGAGCTTCAACGTAAGCAGATTTATTTTGCACATACATCAAAATTCATATGGTAGTAGGATCAACACTGTAAATACAGCAATTAAAATGTGAATCAAAAATATTTACATTTACTTACATAATTATTTACATCAAACAAGTAAAGTGCATCTGGCTTCCCTCAGTACATTCTTAATGTGTGAGTGATGGCACATCTCGCATACATACGTGTAAATGTATGTAAGTCTTTCATATACTCATGACTTAGCTCTGCAAAGGAAAGGCCCGACTCAGAACCAGCTCCAGTCTGTTTCTGCCCAGCGGACAAGCCTCCAGCACACACACCAACTTCTGATTGACCAGCTGAGTTTTAATGGCCATCAGGTCCACTAGAGGAGGAACAGTACATGAACATCACCAACACAGTTACACTGGTCTAAATCTCAGTCATGCTCTCCCACACCATTACAAGCAAATTACACTGGGCTAAATCTCAGTCATGCTCTCCCACGCCATCACCAACACAGTTACACTGGGCTAAATCTCACAGTAATGCTCTTCCACGGCTTTCACTTTTAACAGCTGACTGGTCCTCAGTTTCCCATACTAACTCTAGCATCTCTTATGTCAGTGCTCACTTGGGGCAGCCGTGGCCCACTGGTTAGCACTCTGCACTTGTAACCGGAGGGTTGCCGGTTCGACCAGTGGGCCGCGGCTGAAGTGCCCTTGAGCAAGGCACTTAACCCCTCACTGCTCCCCGAGCGCCGCCATTGAAGCAGGCAGCTCACTGCGCCGGGATTAGTGTGTGCTTCACCTCACTGTGTGCTGTTTGTGTTTCACTAATTCACCGTTTGGGTTAAATGCAGAGACCAAATTTCCCACACGGGATCAAAAAAGTATATATACTTATACTTATACCTGGGCTAGGGGGTGGGACGTGTGGTGAGAAGCCACCATGTGATAGGATGCTCTCCCAGCTGTTGGCATGACGGTGGGGGAGTGGCCTCCAGTGATTGGACTCCAGGGAAGCAGGAAGGAACAGGGCATTCACTACAACCCCGTCAGAGAGAGCTACACACACACACACACACACACAACAAACTTTCAGAGTTCTGATTTCTACACAGGGTTACAACAGAGCGACAACAATTATTTTAGGTTGCATCTTTAATGAAACAGAAGACTAATCCATCCAGTGAAGTTGTCTCTTAAAAGTTGCAATCTGTGATTTCAGCTCAATAAAAGTTTTTGTCAAATACAGTGAATCGACCCTAATGGTCTTCTATCTGTCTGTTCAGTGTGTGTGTGTTCAATAAAGCTTCAGAGTTTGTGCAGTCCTGGCTCTAAACAAACATAGTGGCTTGGATGAAGCCATAAACAAATTCAGTGAATCAACACGTTGAAGGGTGGGTACAATCTGATTGGCTGCTGGGCATAAATATCAACAATATATCAAAAATGGCAAACTCAGCCCTTCAAGGTTTCTGGAATACCTCGCAGCTGCAGTGTGTAGTGGCCTTTGTAGAAGGGAGCAGGGCTGAAGGACTCAAGCTCCGCAAATGGGAGGAGCTTCTGGAAGCTGTTAGGCTGAAGGCCTGTGGCACTGGCCTGGACGTGTCGCCGCCGGTAACAGAAGGTGCGTGGGATAGTTTCCATGGCAGCTCGAGAGAGGCTGAAGGAGCAGGCTGGGCTGGTATCCGCGGTGACGAAACTGTTACTATCGTCGTCGTCATTACCAGCATCATCTACATTTTTTTCATCTCCTATGAGAAACTCCATCGCACTATCGAATAGAGACAACCCTTTGGGGGAGGGAGAGAGGGAGAGGGAGAGGGGAGAGAGAGAGAGAGAGAGAGAGAAAAATGGAAAATCAAAGGCTCCATATGTTGTTTATATCAGGTACACATGTTTTATATCTAACTACAATTTGAAATTGGGGGATAGGCAGACACGGTAACACAGCAAAGCTCTGCTATACAAACATCAATCATCCACTGATCCCAAACCTGTTAAACAAGACCACTCACCACTGTCAGAGATCTCCTCTGAGTCAGATGAAGGTAAAATCAGTCTGAAGACGACACGTTAGAGGAAATGTTAGACACACACACTCATACATACATAGTAGATCAGATTCTGTGCAACATGTGGACTAATACCACACACACCTCTTCCTAGGAGTTCCAGCTGTGATGGGGTTTGGCCTTTTCTGCCCTCTAGGTGACCTACATATCAAAATCAAATATTAGCACATCAACAACGCATCTAATTAACATTAGCAATTAAATTAATTTTCTTTACACAAATGCCACGGCACAATTCAGAAAAAGTTAAATATTCACACCCAGTTGTTCCAAACATACACCCAAACACACACCGTTTCACTGGCTGTGGCTCTACTGGTAAGCCTGGGCTTGTAGGAGTGGTCAAAGGAGGAGACGACAGGACACTGGTCTGTCCATCATCCTGATGGAGAAAGAGAGGGGAAGGCTTGAAGTGAGGATGGATCAAGGAAGATTTCAAGGTCACCGACGACATGCAAATAAATAAATACTGTGCTTGACAGTGACATACTGTACATTCTGCTATCACAAAAGGCAAAAAAATGTCAGAACTAATGTCCCTAAAATGTGCCTCTAGCAGATCTGGTTAGATGTTTAGTTTTCGTCACTTACTCCATTTAGTACTTTCAAGTAATTATGCATCCCATTCTAGCACACACAAGGCATTTGCAGTTAATTAATGATCAAGGCAGTGAGACCAGCCGAACCAGGCGAAACACACCACTGATATAAGGAATCAGGAATATCTTGACAGTCCCTGAGTAGTGTATGCTGTTCTTCCTTCTCTCTCCCTGTCCGTACCTGATGATGGTACTCCACAGCACTAACGGTGCACTGGACACAGAAGCGCTGAGACTCCCTGTACTGAAGGTTCTCACACAGCCCTTTCAGCTCTTGTCCACTGATCAGCCCAGGTTGTGCTGCAAACACACAGAAACACACATGTGGCAAGTGGAGAACAGCATTCTAAGCTGTGCTTTAGTTTGGGAACCCAATTTGTGTGCTTTATGCTTTAGTTCATCTGTGTGCTTTATGTATGGTATGGTATGTTTCATTAATTCATTTGTGTGGTTTATACTTTTAATTCATTATATTTTGTATGGTGTGGAGTGATGGCATTTGGCCTTATGTGATTGAGCACTGCATGTTGAGGATGCGCTGTGGACATTTCTATATCTGCCACTTTACAATTAGGGCTCCACGTAATCCCAGACAGCTGTGAGTACCTGGGGCACAACCCCCTTCGCCCAGTGTTGGCGGTGTGTGGGGCTTGCGTTTGTTCCAGTTTAATTAAAAGACAGGTGCAACTGAGGAACAGGCAGAATGTGAAATGGACTGAGAGGGCACGGACGCAGGGGAGTGCGCAGCAGCAGAAACCGGGAGAAAGCGGACTTGTTAGAGGAGAATTTGTGTGGACTGTGGTGGTGTCTGCTCTGAGGGGCTTGCCGGTGGACAAGGCAGCGACAGAGCGCACATCGATGAGAGACACGAGTGGAACGAGATGGACGGGCCTATCTGAGCTAAGTCAAGGGACTTCGTCCTGCTCGCATGCATTTGTGTGAGTGAGACCTGAAACTCTGTGTTCGCGACTGAGGGCTTTCTTTCTCTCCTTTCACAGTGGTGCAGCCATTTAAAAGAGTCTGCGGAGCGGTTTAGGAGAGTACATTGGATGACTTCACTAGACCCACCGCCCATTGTCTCTGCTGGCGTAAGTAGGTGCACTCACACTGTCGGACCCAGACTTTGTCATTGTGAACGGTCGTGATTCAAAAGACTCTATTTATTGTTTGTTTGGACTCTATTTATAACTCTCGCCTCCCTTGCCCTCGTCACATTCCATCTACAATTTTGAGATTTTCTCATTTACTGATGAGGGTAATGAATTATGACTGAATGATGATTAAGTGCTGTATGCATTGTGTATTTTGAGCTAAATGACTGATCCTGTGATTTTATACTATTGCTGTTTTTTACTGCTTATTTATTATAGTGGCTGTGTATTTTATTAAACTTGTTAAACTGCTGAATCAGTAGTCTGCCTTTTCCGATCAGTGGAGAACTTTAATGCTGTGACATACACACACACAAAAATGGTTTGTCTATTCTATTCACCTTATTCCACACGCAAACAGGGGGGGGCGCCATCTTTGCCTGCTTTGTGTCCGAAGTTCCCATTGAGCAGTATATCCATTGTAATACATTGATGACTGGCATCATAGGTTATGCGTCATCCTAAAGCTAGGAACTTTATTTAGGATTTTAGGACTTTTTTGTAATACACGTTTCCTATCTGAAGTTAGGAGAACACTGACTTAGGAGCGGCTGTTCTGTAATGACTTTCTAAACATAGTTGCCAAGGTTACCAAACAGATAAGATAGGATTTGCGAGTTAGGAGTTTCTGTAATACTCCCCACAGTAAGTGTTTGGTTTTAGCATTTTAGACAGTTAATAATCAGATAATGCAATTAAGAGCTTATTGCTTATTTGTGTCCCCGCAAGAAATATAAACATTTTACTAGTAGACCACAAAATTGGGGAATAGATACTTACAGTTCATATCACTGATATGTGCATTGTGTATATGTGTTTATTTAATACCTTTTCGTTCCTCCATGAAGGTTTTGAGTGAAGCTGGAGGAGGTGGGTAAATGAAGCTTCCTCCAACCACAGACCGCTTCATTACATCGCCTTCATCTGTCTGATCAAGCCACTGTAGGAACTGTCTGAATGGGTGAATCCCTTTATACGGTATTGTAAGAGGGCAGCCAGTTCCTGCAATGAGTCAAAACATGTATGTGGCCAATCAAGCTCTTTCACACATACACGCATACATGAAGGATAACAGTGAGATATGTCATTGTCAAAACGTTTCCTGACATTTGGGACATGTTCAGGACATGTCTGTGTGGCAGTGTTCAGGTGGTTACCTGTACAGTACACCTGTGTGTACTGAGTGTTGGTCAGGTAGTAGAACTGTGATGATCCGCTCACCAACTGGAGTCTGGTGCAGACAAACACAGCCACTGAGAAAGAACCAGACGGCATTACCAGTAGCGCACTGTAAAACTCTGTTCCTTTATTATCACTACCCAGCATCAGAGGCATAACAGAAACACAGAACAGTTAAAGCATGCAGAGGGTTCCACTCACTAGGTTGGATCGTGCTGTGGACATCAGGCTGAGATGTAGAGTACAGCTTCACCATTACTGGATAATCACAGGACCCATCCTCCAACTGGATCCAGCGGAAATGGTCCATCTTACCCTCTGTCAGTACATTGAGCAGAAAAAAGGCAATACTGTAATTCTATTATAGTGTGATGGTTACGGGAATGATAGGCCATGCTAATTGTAATTGTCAACCACTAGCATTATAGCTCTATTAGTATGCACACAGAATATTGTGATCAACATGTCAGCATCAATGTCAGAGTTTATAAGATTACCCTTGTTCTTGACGCACTCTGGCCTGCCAGTGAAGATAACCAGGCCCACCACGTCGCAGATGCTACCATGAGGACGACTCTGGAGGTCTGTCCTGGGAGATACCACAAATGGATATAATCAATGAAAGCAGCATTTTGGACATGTTAAGGGTTAAAGCCAGGGAGCATGTGTCCTTTCGGGTACTGGAACTATAAGCTGGCTTAACATGTTCACAGATATGTGTACATCTCTGTGTGTAGAACAGTGTGAGTGTGTACACATACCCCTTACAAAAGTCATGTGGTACATCTGGTAAATGCCACTCAGGAGACACTGGTGACACTATGGAAATTATGGCACTTGGGTGAGAGGAGTTTAAACTGATCTCTGTGAGAGAGAGAGAGAGAGAGAGAGAGAGAGAGAGAGAGAGAGATGTAATGCCAGCTGTTAACGCATAACATGTTGAGTGAAATCGTATGGTTATGAACTTTCTAGGTTAGTTTGTACATTTGATCTGCTCATATTCCTTTATTTTTGTTATAGAGCGGTAAGTTAAAACATGCATTACTTTCAAGGTATGTCAGACAGTATGATGCTCGCTCCAATTAAAGACAGTGTTATAAAGAATAAGGCTATTTGTTTTTCTATTGTTGAGCATTGTGAAATATAGGTCAGTGATGTGTATTTGTATGGCAGCCAGGCACGCTGGCCAGTGCCGAGCTGAAGAGAAGCCGACCACTGTACCAATGTCTGGCTCTGGGTTCTGGCCAATGCGGTGGCTGAAACTCTCCCGCACTCGGAAGCGGCTCAGGCGGAGCACCATGCCCGGATGCAGCCGCCGGTACCACTCCATACACATGGTGTTCCACAGGACCACCGACACACTAGCTGACTCATCTGCCACCTGCAGCTCAGCCTAGGGGGGGACAAGTGCACATCTCTTATACTAAAAGTATAATGCAAACTCAGAGGAAAGAATTGGCAATTGATGTAGATCTATCATGACTATGCTAACTATCAAAAAAACCTATAAAATATTGCTATATAGTGTGTGTACAGGTGACGCTATACAGCTCACATGTAGGAAAAGACATCTTACCCTGTATGGACATAAACAGTTCTGCTCTGCTTTGCCGTAGTGTATCAGTCTAGACTTCTGCAGAATTCTAACACGGACATCACCACGGATTCGTGACCCATCGCTCAGAAAGCGCTGGCGCACCTCCCGGAGTGAAACTGGAGCACGAGATGCTGAAAATACAATTGGGACATTATAAACAATAGTTCAATACCTGTGTAAAAAACCTATCTCAACACTATGTGTGTGAGGGGGGGCTGGAGAGAGATAAACGTTGCAATGCTATTAAAAAAGTTGTTATGCTGTTTTGTTTTTGTGCTTACACTGTACCTACAGTCATGCTAATTAAACAACGTTAAATCAAATTGAACTGAATTATGCTAATCGTGGATGCATGGCTATTTGCCATATATTGTACTCCAAGTATTATCTATGTAAACCTCATGTTTAAATCTTCTTTGGCAATGCAAACATATGTTCATGCTAATAAAGCTCACTTGCATTGAAATTGAATTGAGAAAGAGAAATAAACCATCTACATTGATCTGTCTACCCACATGTACTCCGTTCATTCATGTCGTCAGGTGGACGGTCACGCCACATTTCTCCAGAAAAGTCGTAGTCATTCCAGAGTGGGAGATATGTGCTTCTCCGTGCTCGCAATGGGAGGGAACTGGGTTCTTCCCCAGCCCACCACGGGAGAGATTTTACATTAACTTCGGACAGCGCGAGCAGGGCAGCATCTTCTGACTGCTGGTCTAATTCCAGGTTTGTAACGAGAATATCTGTATTGCCTTTATCAGTATTTTGTTCCACCAAGAATTCCACATTTTTTAGAGTACTACCACAACGAAATAGTTTTTTTACAATTAGATGATTCAATCTTGGTTCGATTGAGACGCGAATCTTACAGTCTCCATCAGTCAAAGTGGCATCGTACAAGCTGTCTGAGGCGTGAATACTTCCCTGGAAAAATACCGCGAAATTGGCGTCCTTCATGTAACGATCTAATGAGAGGACATACAGAGGTTCTTGACATGTCCTGTTCTGCCCTGTGCCTACACGTGTAATGCTTAATTTTCTCAGAGTTCTCTGCAACGCACAGCTCGGCGGCTGTGCAGGTATAGAAGACGCCATTTTCAAACAATATTTCTTCAAATGTTTGGTATCTTTGGCTGAAGGCAAAAACGCTCGACATTGCCATCTACTGGGTTGGAAACACAGTGCAAAAATATCGACCTTTATGTTTTGATAGCATAATCTTAGAGATTGTTGTTGGGGTAGAGTGACATTCTTAGCGATTATGTCCTAGTCCCATATTTCAAATTTGCTTGATCATCTTGTCCAAGAACGTTTCAGTGTGTTCACTTATTTTAATCATGAATTCTTAATCTACAAGTGATGCATCAGTCTGCATCTGCACTTGTCACATAACCACATGTTTGCAGTGGAAGTGCACACTTGTTAGTGCAGTGGCCCCCAAATCTTTGTATCTAGCCTAATGACCCACATGAAAATCTCAAAAGTGTTCATTGCCCACAACCATCCAGATAGTGGTATGCATAGTAGTAGTTGTAGTAGTAGTAACTGCACCCTTAGGCCTTTATGCTTATACCTTTAACACTTTAATAATAATAATAAATTTTTTCGACTAAAACACTTCACAATTTTACATCTATACATTACATAAACAGAAAACACACAAGGTACATAGACAAGACAAAACTAGAGAGGTGGACAATGAGAAGAGAAAGGGAGTCAATTTAGCAGGAAAAGTTTTGAGGGCCTGTTTGAAGAATGGTAAGGTGTCTAATGTGGTCGGGGAGGACGTTCCAGAGGAAGGGTGCAGCAGCTGAGAAGGCCCTGTCACCGGGAGCTTGGTCCGCTGGTCTTGAGAGTGCGTGTACATCAATGGACCCGAGGCGGCAGGTGGGGGTGTGGTGGATGAGTAGGTCAGAGAGGTAAGGAGGGACTAGGTCAGGTCAGGGGTTCCCAACCTTTTTTGGCAGGTGACCCTATTTTGATCTCACAAAACTTTGCCGACCCCCATCATTCACAACATCTCTGTTGTAACACCCAGTCGAGAGTGGTAGCCTATTTTGATTTCCCCCAAATGTCCTATCAAGTTCATTCGTTTGGCTATCTTTGCACGTGTGGTTGTTTTGCTACTTTGTTTGGGATGGTGATCAAGCATGATTATGTCAATCAAGCATCTCGTGCAGGCTGTCTAAGTTTATTTTTTATGTAGCCAGATTGTAATGGAGGATATGATTATATATTTTTATGTAATGTACTGGTCAATTGTAAGATACCCAGTACCATTTGAATTTCAGGCGACCCCACATGGGTTCCTGACCCCAAGATTGGGAAACAATGGGCTAGGTTATTGAGGGCTTTATAGGCGAGGAGAAGTATTTTGAAGTTGATCCTGTGTTTGACTGGGAGCCATTTGAGGTTGTGGACGACTGGGGTGGTGCATGTGGAGCGGGTGGAGATGAGCAGGTGAGCAACTGAGTTCTGAGTGTACTGAAGCTTATTGGTGGTTTTGTTTGGTAGGCCGTAAGGAATGCTATCACAGTAGTTGAGTGTGGAGGTGATGAGGTTATGGATGAATGTTTTGGCCGCTGCGGTGAAGGACAGTGAGGGGCGAAGCGTACAATGTTGCTGAGGTGAAAGAAAGCAGTTTTTAGACAACTTGCAGTGATAAATCCTAGTTGTTAAAAAGTAGTTCTCTGCCACATCCAGGACTGAAGGGATGATAGCAATCCTCGACTCATGATGGATGGAAGGGTATCCTCATTTGTCTTGCCCCAGCCCTGAGCTCACATGGAGAGGTGGCTGCCAACACTGACTATCCTCAGGTTTCCATTCAGAACTGAATTTCTAATAACCAATAGTGACACAGTCCATATGTCTGTTTTGGCTTTTCCCTGTCAAAATCAATTAACTGAAAAGGTTTTCATACCTCCTTGCCACTAGAAGCAAGCTTTTTGCGATAGCTTTTATCAGTATAATCAAAATTTATGAGGTACTTTATGTGGCCGGCCATGAGACAAAAGACTCCTGTGGGATACAGAGTTATAAATCACAGAACTCCAAAGACACACAAGGGGGCAGAAGAGATTTATAAATCTCTATACTAGGCAACATCAACTTAAATAAGAATCACCAAGATTCATCTGTTGCCAATATGGGCAACATTCATCAGCTTTAGTGTACTTGCCAGCCTGGGAGTTTTTTGGCCTGAACTTAGAATTAATGTTTTTTTGTAATATGAACTGATGTGAGCTTTAAAATTTTCACTAGTGCATGAGGTTTTCTCACAGTCTGCGTGCAAATCTGTACCAACTCAGCCATTTCAAATAGAATGATATCACTGAAACCAGAATCACCAAGAGTGAGATTGCTTTGTAATGACTTCATTTCTCTGATGGTAGGAACACAAAGCAAAGGCAGTTTACAGACAAGGTAGAAAACACAGTAATAGTGCCGTTCAGTATGATCCCATTATCATTTTTCATAGTCAATTTGTGCATGTAGCCATTCTGGCAGCTGGATTAATCAGCGTTCAACACGCCATCGAGACTCTCTTGTTTACTGTCCTAAGACGACCGAGATCACTTAAATCCTGTCTCACGACGTTCCAGAGTGGGATGAGAGAATGTCCTAAATAAACATGACAGGACATCCTAAGTTCTTTAGGTGCCGCTGAAACATTAGCCCATGCAGGATGCAATCTGGGCTTTTTCTAATAAAAGAACAAAGGAAAAACACATCCATTTTATAGAACATTGAACAGTAAAGTACTGCCTAAGTGCTCTAAATAAAGCCATGAAGTACATAAATATGTCTCATATGTGCCTATATATCCTCAGCCACACTACAGTGATTTACAGCGTGTGTGTGGCGACGCAGCCCATTTCTCACTCTAGACCACCATCCACAGAGGTGCTCTCTGGTGAGCAGCACAGCACACAGCAGAGAGAGGATAGTGTGAAAACGAGCAGCCTCCCCCAGAGTGCTACAGAGCCCACAACAGATTGCCATCACAGGACTCCAGAGGCAAGGTCCAGAGGCACAGATCACAGATGCAAGACCCAGAAGCACAGATGACATGTTTATCTATGTGTATGGGACTCTACAAGAGTCTCTCAAAATACATACTTTAAAATCAGTATTGTTGTTTTGTTTGTGTTTTTTTGCGGTGAAGGACAGTGAGGGGCGAAGGCATACAATGTTGCTGAGGTGAAAGAAAGCAGTCTTTAGACAACTTGTAGTGATAAATCCTAGTTGTTAATGGGTCATTCCACGTCAGTTCAACCAGGGCCCACGCCCTTAGGTCTCAAAAAATTCTGAAAAAATTACCAGGTGTACCTATGTTACCCAGGAGACACACTGTAAAATTACTCTTATGCAAGATCAATCCTTTCCAAGATACAGCCAGTTTTACAGGGGGGAGGGGTGTCGATTTTGTTCTGCCTCTTTTTTTTTGTCAAAGTTCACAAGCCCACAAGCAAGAACTAAACCATGTAGGAGGCTCAAATTTTGCATGCTGGTACATAAATAGGAATAGTATGTAGCAAAATCATCACGTTTGGTCTGGATAATCCTGCATGGTCATAGCTGTCCCTCAAAGTTGATACAAATTTTATTGGAGTTTTTGGCTGGGCTCTGTTTAAGCCTTCAGAAGACAAATTTGTTTTAACATAGGCTCTTGATTTATTTTCCTTACTGAGATAAGTAGAAACACTCTCAGAAAAAGCAATAAACAGAAAATAAATCCATTCAGGGTCTGAACAGCAGACCTCACTCATTTTGGTTATCATCAGAGCACCCAAACACCTTGTGGGAATATACAAAGATTTTTTAAATATGTTTTTCTTTATTCTCCATGATCCCTTCTTTTTGAAAACACCAAATCTTTCTTTTTTATTTTCCACCCTGAACATGGGCAAAATGCCCCATTGACATCAATATGTTTTATATAGAGTCACCACACTGCCACCTGTGGTTGTATAGAGTAACCTGTGGTAGCTCTGTACAAAACATATTGATGTCAATGGTGCATTTTGCCCATGTTCAGGGTGGAAAGTGAAAAAGAAAGATTTGCATAAGACAAGTCAAATTGGTGTTTTTAAAAAGAAAAGATCATGGAGAATAAAGAAAAAAATATTTAAAAAATCTTTGTATATTGCCACAAGGTGTTTGGGTGCTCTGAAAATGAGAACCAAAATGATTTTTTACACTTGTAAGGTCTGCTGTTCAGACCCTGAAGGGATTTATTTTCTGTTCATTGTCTTTTGTGAGAGTGTTTCTACTTATCTCAGTAAGGAAAATAAATCAAGAGCCTATGTTAAAACAAATATGTCTTCTTAAGGCTTAAACAGAGCCCAACCAAAAACTCCAATAAAATTTGTATCAACTTTGAGGGACAGCTATGACCATGCAGGATTATCCAGACCAAATGTGACGATTTTGCTACATACTATTCCTATTTATGTACCAGCATGCAAAATTTGAGCCTACATGGTTTAGTTCTTGCGCTGTGGGCTTGTGAACTTTGACAAAAAAAGAGGTCTAACAAAATCGACACCCTCCCCCTGTGAAACTGGCTGTATCTTGGAAAGTATTGATCTTACATAAGAGTAATTTTACAGTGTGTCTCCTGGGTAACATAGGTACACCTGGTAATTTTTTCAGAATTTTTTTGAGACCTAAGTGCGTGGGCCCTGGTTGAATTGACGTGGAATGACCCTAATAGTTCTCTGCCACATCCAGGACTGAAGGGATGATAGCAATCCTCGACTCATGATGGATGGAAGGGTATAAAAAGTTTTGTTGTTTTGTTTGTGTTTTGTTTCAGTTTTATTGCTGTTTTTTTGTTTTATGAATGCTGATTGATCATCCCATTGACTATCATTGCAATCCCCGCATTCAGCATTCACTTCATCAGAAGAAAATCTTAATTTTTTTATTGCTATGTACAGTACTGTATTCTTGTTCTTCATTTTTTGGTATCCATTTTCAGATTTCAGAAAAAAACTAAATGTGAATTGATTTTACATGTGAGAGATCATTATAAAATGTCTTCTTTGTTAACAAATTCTTCTCTTCGTGACCAACACAGTAGCGGTCAGTCTTTCACCAGGAGGTGAAAAAGGGAGAACAAACTCAAGACTCACAACTGCAAAGCCTCACACTAATCCAGCCCAAAGCCATAAATCAGCACTAAGTTACGGCATGTGGAGGGGGAGATTGGAAGGACATTGTGAAAAATCTCCATGTGTTTAGTTGTACTTTTATGGTATGTGTTAAATATAATACATTGATTCAGCAGCTGAGTGGGTTTTTAAGAGAGGGCATGGCCAGTAAGAAGGGCCAAAAGACAATCTAGAATCACACACTGAGGTTAATCAATCAGCACTGCAGGTTTTCATGTAGTTACTGAATTATACAAAGAACTATTGATATCTTCCAATAGATTTAAACAAGTCTTGGAATACACAGACTTATAGTACACACACACACACACACACAGATAGAGAGAGAGAGAGAATGCAAAATGCATTATGAATGCAGCAGACCTGGAAGGATATAAACTTCATAGAAGATCATAATTATTTAATGAGGGATTCCACTTGAAATCTAAACCGTGAAATTGGGGTCTGCACCTTGAAATGAGTCGGGAGCAAGCTGACCTCCCACCAGCTATTCTAGAATAGACCCTGCTGGGTTCATGGTGTATGTTAAATGAAATTATTGTTTTTTTTTTCAGGTGAAATCCACTGATTCAAACTGAGTTATACCCTTAGACATTCACTTTGTTTTCTTTTGACAGGCTGCATAGGACACTGTGGAGAAGAGCGTTAGACAGTGAAGTCTGCAAAACCACAATATTTATCAGAAATCCTTGGCTTGTTATTTAAGATTGAGTTATTTTGTATCTAAAGCATACATTCCGCACAGAATTTCCAAGTGCAGGCTTTTCAAACAGGAAGAGCGGAAATTTGATTTCCCTTTTTCCTGGTTTGTGATGAGCAGTTTTCAAACATGTTCTCACGGCCAAACAATTTTAGACAAGAAACTAGACAAGTCTATCATGTGTGTATAAGGGAAGCAGCAAATGTCTCCTCTGGGTGCTGAACGTTCTGCTATCATTTGGGCAATTTCCTCACTTATTTCCTACATCATCACTCCCATAATGGCCCAAATGGTCACGGTAGGATTTGACCCCTGTCACAGTACTGAATCCATCCATGCATTCTCTTTCTTTCTTTCTTTCTTTCTTTCTTTCTTTCTCTCACCCTCCCTTATAGTCAGCTATAAAGACTAGTGTTTGTAGGTGTACTGTAGGTTTGTAGGTACCTCAGACAACAGCCTTTAAGACAGTAAAACAGTAAAACAATCAAAGTGATATGTGATAAACCCCCCTCTTTATCCTTGTCTCTGCAGTGGTATGTCACCTGGCCTCCCAAACAGTGCATGTGTCTGTCATGAGTGTTAACTGGACACAGCAGACTGAGAGCTGAGATGATGTGTGTGGTGCTCTGGTCATGTTGTAAGACAAATGGTTCGGCAGCATAGAGGGTACTCAGAAGGACCATACGTGATGGAATCTGCACGGCCAGCAGAGCGTACGTCGTTCATCATACACTGTCACTGAGATATCCGGTCACACTTCCAACCCACAGACACTTATAAGGAAGAAAATGCATGAATGGGTTGACATTTACATCTCCTAAATGGAAGAGGAGGACACAGGAAATGGCAATAGTAGTGCAGTTGCAAATGACAAACTCAACACGGCACAAGGAACGTGAACACATAGTTCTCTCTGTGTGCTGGTGATGTCCAAAGAATGTCTTAATGTTTTTTTTTCTGAAAAAGCAGAATATGTCATGTTAGAAATTCAGAACAGTTCCTCTGCAGGCATTTAGTGACCACGGGATGTGAAGGGGCAGCTCTCTGACATTTCACAAGACCATTATTACCAGAGCTGCCATTTTGCCTCTGATTGACAGTGGGATTTTTCCTCACCTTTGTTGCCTCTGATGATTGACAGTAGGGTTTCTCCTCACCTTCGTTGCCTCCAGAGCAGTTACTGTGAATAGTCTCTACCACTGGTCAATCATTAGATAGACTGCAATTGAGCTTCAAGAAAAATAAATTAAAAGCAATAAATCAAATAGACAAAAAACAGTAAGTGAACATTAAAAAAAGAAATGAACAACCAAAGCCCCAGAATAAATAGTTTACAGTCCATTGCCTCATGTTGGCAGAAAACCCTGCACAGATGTGATGTGATGGTATGGCGAGTGCTGTGCAGTGGCAAGTTAATTTGCTAATGTGGGGAACTGGAGGGGCAAAGCAGTGAGAGCCATCTGAGAAAATGCTTCAAAGTTCTCAAAATATTGCCATTGGAAATACAGCTGTCTGATTAATGCATTCTTGTCTTCAGATTTTGGGATCAAGGAAGATGCAAAAATAATTTATGATATTCTGGTGCATCTGGAAAATACATTTTTCAACATGAAACCTGATGCTGTGGAGGTATGTCTTGTTGAGAGAGACCTCTGCATGGGTATTCATCTGTACATATTACACACACAGACTCAGAGTCTTTGAGTGGTTATTGGTTATTACTGTGTTCGTTTGTAGCCCCACCCTCCGTCTTTTTCATAAACAAACAAATCAGGCATCTGTCTCCTGTTGGCAGGGACGCTGGCTTTGGGGAAGTACAGTAGGACCCCAGACAGGTGGAATGACAGCTGGCCCTGCAGCAGACTTCAGAGCACAGTCCACAGTACAGTCAGCCGCTGATGGGGACCAGTCGCATCGCAGTGGGCACAAGGAGCACAAGTAGAGCCTAGTCAGGCTGAGTTATTCAACGCCGCTGATGGGGACCAGTCGCATCGCAATGGGGACAAGGAGCACAAGTAGAGCCTAGTCAGGCTGAGTTATGCAACACTGCTACTCCTAAACCAAACAGCACAACAACGGGTCCTCCCATACACAGGTTTCGGTCTCGGCACCCTTTGACTGGTGTAATCATTCTCTCACTAAAACTCATACTTCTGTTGCATAATTTCCACCCTCTATCACTCGCTTCCTTCCTCTCTATTTTCTCTCTTTCTTCCCACAGGGCCTCTGTCAATATATAACTGTCAATACATAACTCACTGTATTCCCTCAGTCTCCAATTCACTCTTGGGACAGGTGCTCAAAAAGTGGAGGTGTAGGTGGTGTGGGGCATGAATGCCCTTCTGTAGCCAACAAAAATATATTTCAATCTGCGTGATGAACCCATGCCTTGTAACAGCAACCCCGGAAGGGTGTCATGAGGTCATAAATAGAGATTTTAGAGCTTTGACAGAGGGGGCAGTGAACAAAGAACAGAACTCAAGGTCAGGAGGCGAACCACTCTAAAAAGATTCCACTGCAACTCATTATGAATGAGTGTGACGCTTGGAGCCTTCCAATTCGTAGACTAAGTTTGGACATGAGTCTATTTATAACCTGCTATTAATCTTACAGGTGCAACTACAGGTGCCTTCAGAGCATAACAGCGATATATGTTTTCATTTTCTTGGAAAACTTATTGTGTGCTGCAGGGCCAACATTTCCAAGTGGTGAGTGTTAATTTTTTCTTGAGGTTATTTGCACGCAAATGATAAGTAAACAAAGAAAAGCCTTATAGAGTTCAGGGAGTGAGCTTAAGAGATTTAGCAGCCACCACTGTAAGACCTGTGTGCGATGTAGCTTTTCAGTGGAAATGGCTTCTTGTTTTAAAGTGAGGTGACAATGTTTCACTTTACAGTCATTAATTACTTATTCATAATTAGGATAATTAGCATGGAAATGAATTATCACATGGAGGGAAAATGACAAAAAGCATTGTTCAGGTTCATTCCTCAGATGCAGATGAGCACAGACTGAATCATTGATGATGGGGATAATTTCATTCTAATCACTGTAATATATTAGGCCGTATCCCTTACTGACCTTAGATCAGCCTTTGTCATTACATGTATGTTCAGGTTAGTTTCATGACTCAGGGCTCAAGTAAATTGTATTGTATCTAAAATAGCTGGATATCGTTATCATTCCAAATCTCCTGTTGACCTCAGGAGACTCTCTCAGCTGTTGAACTTGAGTTGGACCCACTCCAGTCCAAAACCTATTACCTCAGTGTGTCTTGAGTCCATCATCATGTGTCAGTATAAACTCCACAGTTGAATGATCCACTGTAACAAAAGCAAAGGATCCATAGTCCATCAGCCATTTCTGTGTATTTTGGAACTCCACACTCTACTGCGTCTCCTTCCACAGACGACTTTCACCTTCTCCAGACGGTCAGGGGAGAAGCAGCCCTCTCCACAGTTTATGTGTACACTGAAAGACAGGCATCTGTTTTGGAGGAGCTGAGCTCGCTGGCAAATGTACACCAGAACAATTCCTTTAGTAATCACAGGGAAGAAATGTGTGTGTGCTGCCAGTAAGGAGGATGTTATGTTTCCCCGTGCAATGAATTTACATTTGCATTGTTTACACACCCTGTCATCCCGTAACGTGAACACCTTACTCTTTTAGAGATCTACTTAATCTCATAACACACTGTGAAAATGTGTGATGAAATGCACTGGACCATAGCATCTAAAAACTCTAACAACCTTAAAATTTGAATCTATGCTTCATCACAACCTGGGACAGCACAGAATATTTTTTGCATTGTCTGAAATCATGTCGCAGTATACCATATTCACCTTTGCACTCAGGGCTGTCTATCTGTATTGTGATATCTTGTTGAGAATGAGAGACTGCCGAGGGTAAGAGTTTGACTCTTGAGCATGCACACTCACAGCCCAATCAGGAGGCAATTAGTGGGGAGTCTCCTGGCTGCCTTCATGCCTCTGGAATGAGGCACAGGAGTTCACACTGTCCAACGTCAACACAGAGCTCACCTCAGCGTCTGGCCGGCACTGCCTCTGATCTCCGTACCGCAGGTAAGAATACTCTGCCAGAGGTTATCGCCATATGTGCAGAGAAATAAGCCATCAATCCTGGAGCTCAGGCTGTTGTGTGGATGCGATGCAAGGCTCTGGGCACAGCGAAACAGAGCCATCCTCAGCCCTGGCCTGCGTCTCTTCCTCCCCATACTCTACTCAGGATGAATGCGAACAGCACCGCGCCAGATGAAGGAGGCATGTTGTGCCACAGTTCAGAGGCAAGTTGGATACATTCTGCCAGATAAAAGGTTGTTTACTGTGAATGCAAGTGTGTTTGTTCTTTTCACTGGCTAGCTGCCTGTTGTCTGCAGCCAATGTTTTCAGTGGAGGAGAGGATGACATTACTTAAAGGTCATAACATCAGTGTTATGTAATCATCATTGTCTTTTTATGCTGAATTGACTGTTAATGCTTTGACTGACTCTTCATTCCCTTTCTGTATACCTGCTGAGTACAAATGAATGACAATCCAAAATAATGACTGTAATCATTCAGGTCAACTAGGCCCATGCAGGTTTTTTATTTAAAATGAGTATTATAATTTTTATTTAAAAATGAGCAATTAATGTTTCCTTGTCCTTTCTACATTGGGAAACCCTACACATATATTGCATTTACCAAGTTTCCCTATTCTCTAAGACAGTATGTCCACATAGTTTGGGCTCCTGACTTTTCACTAACATTTATTTTTCAACATGCCATAATTCTTGTATTCTAATCTACTCTTCTGAACAGTAACATTACATAGGTTAATGAGGGCAGAGCCACTGCAGATAACACTGAGTGCCAGTGTATCCTGAAGAAGCCTGTATTACAAATTAAACCACAGGAAGAAATGGTTTTAAGCAACAAAACCACACTGCAAATCAAACAAATGCCTATTTAATGTATTAAAAAAAATAATTGTAAAAGATTACATAACATCCACCCTCCCTGCCACAGAGTAATCAATTAGTTGACTTGTCATGTGATGCTAATTCACATCTAATGGAGGGCTATAGGGCTTGAGAGTCATTCATTTTGCAGGTGTACAGGCTAAAGCAGGATTCCTGCTGGGCAGAGCCAGACCGCTTAGCTGATGGTCTAATGAAGCTCACTTGGTTTCCAAACTCAATTGCTACCAGCTTTCTGTAGTTTGGACACAAGCACCAAACTAGGCAGGGTCACAGAAAATCTATTTTGTAATCATTAAGTGGCGTAAGGTTAGTATCAAATTAATCATGTGGTCTTGTTCTAATGAGGGGTGGCCTCATCAAAGGGAAACCTAATACCCAATTTAATCATGATGATATCATGATTTTATTTCCAAATAAATGTTGGGGATTGTAATGGCTCACTTAATCCTTGTTTGAGGTGCCACTTCATTGTCACATACAATATGTTTCCCATTAATTCCTTTAGTTACTTTTCAGATATATTCAAGCTGAATCCAAGCTGGTCTTGCATATCAAATTGCACAGACACTGCTGTTCTCACAATCAATCCTTGTTTTGAGCTCTTTGTTTTGGGCATAGTGCTGGTTGGTTGGTGGTGTCAGTGGTCACTTATCCTCACTAAAGTCCTGTTTATTCAAATTATAGAATGAGTGTTTTTATTACATATTTACACTGAAAGAATTGATATGCCCCTAGCAATTTAGTGCTAGGACGCTACGACCAATGGCATTCCATAGTGCAATATCAAGAGTTCCTGAAGCCGTTTGTTTAAGGTAAAAGAACCAGAGACTTTAGTACTTATAAAATACAGTATTTTATGGCATGCTAATGAATATGTTTAGTAAAAAACATAAAATATTTCAGGGCAGCAGTTTTCTCTGTTCTTTTTGAAGTAAACTGAATGAAGCAGGTGCACCCTTGTTAATGCAAAATAGTAAAGTTCTGACATGCTTGTGATTGACTTTTGATTCTTGTCACCCATCTTGTAAGGAGTAAAGTTCATATATGGGTCGACCTTTAGCAGCAGGCACTTGGTTGGAGGGAGGAAGACAACTGGGAGATAGCCATGCCTACAGCACATTATGTGGTTTCTTGCACCATTGAGAAGATTCCACTGCAAGCATTGGGAGACAGGGCATTTGTGTGGCCTGCTATTAATAGGTATGTGGTTGGGTGGGCCTTTACTCTGAGAATCAGAATTGATGTGCAGGAGGGAGTGTGGAATTTCGCTGGTGGTGATGGGGGAGATGGATATCTCATATTGCTTTTTGACTACAAGGAGACAAAACGTGCAAAGAATTACAACCCTGCAGCACACTTTTTCCAATGCCCTCTGCCAAATCGAGGGCTGTAGCTTGAACAAGATGCAAGTTTGATGAACCTGTGGAATAGTATGAAATTCATAGGGATCTTCCAAAATCACATAGTCAGACCCAGTCTTCGTGAAGACATCAGTCTTTTCAGAAGACATCAGACATCCAGGAGAAGTTAAGTGTGAACCCAGACCAGCCGGGAGCAAATCCTCAGCCACGGCTTCATTAATCTGCTGCCACACTGTCACTGTAACACCATCTCATAAGCCTCCGAACGCTGCACAGGCCTACCCAACTGCATATCAGCGTCTCTCCACACAGGCTTATGGGCTTGGAATTATGTGTGCCTCTCAGCAATGCACTTCTCCATCTCTGGACTTGGCCAAGATAGATGAATTTAATATCACTGACACTCTGGTAATTTTTAGCTTTTAGATGATTCACTCTGAATTCTTTGTGTATTAGCAATGTCCTGTTTGGTCCTGTGCATACCAAAAAGCCAAAATGAAAGTCTAAAAACAAAAGACAAGAGACGAAGATAGTTATAAACAAACAAATGCATTAAACACACCATCACAATACACATAGTTTACTCTATTTATTTAAAACAGAGCCAATGGTCTCTGTTTTTGTTTCTTCGCTCAGTTTCTCACATTCCTAAGCCTTGGGAGATAATTGTCATTGCTTTGTAGTTAAAAACAAGTTGCACTGACTGACCTAATTTTGGCAATTTTCTCAGAGATGTAGTAGTTGCCAAAGAGGGGCGTTGTCTGATTCCAACCCAGATAAACTCTGTGCTCCAGGGTCTACAAGGTTAAGTTGAAGCTGGCTCTCTATGCTTGATGTGTAACGCCTTAATTTGCTTTGACACTACAAAGTAGGTCTCCCAGCAGCCCTTTGCCCCCTCCAATAAGAAACATCCTCAGCGGGGTAGGCTTCTATACCAAGCAGCCATTCTGACAAGTTTGTGTGAGAGGCCCCAGCTGTGGCGCAACTGGCTGGGGCACCTGCACCGTACGCCGGCGACCCGGGTTCGATTCCCGCCCACGTGGTCCTTTCCGGATCCCACCCCTGCTCTCTCTCCCATTCACTTCCTGTCACTCTCCACTGTCACTATCATTAAAGGCATAAAAAGGCCAAAAAAATATATACTTAAAAAAAAAAAAAAACAAGTTAGTGTGACTGGAATAATGTTTGCTGCATTTCACACTGGTGTAAGCCGGCACACCATCTACACAGCCTCACATGTGCAATCAAGTCAAGCTGGATAGTGACAGGGATTAAGAAGATAATGAAACCACTTGCTTCAGAGAGCGAAAACAGCACCCAACTTATAATGAGAAATTCTCATCATCAAACACATTTCTATATGGAAACAGATAGACTGAGAAGAGGAGGAAGACAGAGAGAAGAGGAAGGTGAAAAGACAGAAAAACAGAGAAAATAGAAAGTTCAACAGGGCACAGGGGCAGACTTCCAACATGCTTGAGTGTGGCGTGAAAAATAAGCGTGAGTCCTATTCCTAGCATGCATGCGTTTTCGCCGCACCTGAGACGTGCGTGTCACACAGGGTCTAACCTGTGAACATGGGAGCCGAAATAAAAACGGACACGCCACGCAGCTGACACGCTCACACCACGCAGCTGACACGCTCACGCCACGCACCCAGTGTGAAACGGGCCTCATTCTGCCAAGTCATTAAAGGAGAATTCCGGTGTGATATTGACCCCTGCACTCCGAAATCTGGCTCTAGTTAGCCAATGCTACCAAGAGCAAAGAGGGTGCCTCGGGCATCGGCCTAGCCATGCAAATAAATCACTGTTTTACTATCATGCCCCCCTTCCCCCATCTCTCTTTAGGCTACTCTGAATGCCACAAGGTTTTTGAATATTTGCTACTTTGGCCACAATGACTGGACTTATTTTTCTATACCAGTGCACAGATATGATTCTAGTTATGGTTATGGTTATGGTTGTGGTTATGGTTGTAATTTGTTCAACCCTCAATGGCCTGTACTGTACAAAAAAAATGGGTCATCCTAGGCTCTACGTTTATTGAGATATTCACAGAAAACTGTGTCCGGCCATCTACAGGCCAGCTGGTGTACAGTCATTAAATGTACAAATAAATGAATTTATTTTATGGCCCCCCATGAAAGGAATTCCACAAAACTTGGCATACATTCAAAGGGTGTCATTATGATCCTACACCTCCAATTTTGTGCATGTTTTGACCATGTCAGCCAGAGATACCTGCGATCACAACACCTAATTTTTGCTTTTTCGGCGGATCAAAACGAAAAACAATGGTTCCGTGTCATTCTTGTGGGACTACATACCCAACCAACTTTCAAGCACCCCAGCCTTTCAGTGTCCCGGGAATCGTTGACACAAAATTACTGAAGAAAAAAAATATCAAAAAATCCGGAAGAAAATAATAAGACATAATAATACAGAGGACACTTGAATGCCTTTTCAGAGTGAAATATCACAAGCAAGGAACTCAAGGCCTGCCCATTGAACTGCTGTTCGGAAATGTTTTTGAACTCTATGGCTATTTTTTCCAGTGTCACTAAACTGATCTAAATGAAAAAAACCTTCAAGGCCATTTACTGGTCACAATGAAATAGAAAGCCATTCATAAATATAGCTGCAAGCAGCAATGAGGGGGCCAAGCAGTTGAGCAGGACTTGTCATGGCAACCCAATGTTGTTACATTATACACACACCCAATTAACCCCCCTGTCCCACACACATATACACAGATAACCCTCCTCTCCCACACACCCTAATAGCTCCCCACACATACGCATACCTCAAACATCACCAAATGTATTGTCGCCCCTCAGGTTACCAAGTTTGGTCGATCTGAGAAAGTGTTAATAATTATAAGCCCTAGGGTTCAAAGGTCACTAAATACATTACGACTTCAGTATGTGGTTGGTCCACGCATTATTCAAGTTTGGTCTCGATACGAGAAAGTGTTGCAAATTATAGCACCCCTAGTGGTCAAAGGTTGCTAAAATTATTGTGTGTCCTCAGGATGTGGTCTTGAGTCCATGAACCAAGTTTGGTTTTGATACGTGAAAGCATTGCTGAGATATGACCTAAACTTTTGTTACTCTAGCGCCGCCCTAGTGGTTGACGGTCACCAAATTTATTTTGTGTCCTCAGGATAACGTCCCAAGTCCATATACTAAGTTTGGTCTCGATACGTGAAAGCATTGCTGAAATATGAGCCCACATCCTGTGATTATAGCGCCCCCTAGTGGTCAAATGTCATTAAATGTATTGAGCCTCCTCCTTATTGGGTCCTGACCCCATGTACTGACTTTGTTTTTTATATGTCAAAGCGTTGCTGAAATATGACTATACTTCCTGTGATTATAGTGCCACACAGTGGTCAAAATGCACCACATTTCTTGAGCCTCCTCCTAATTGGGTCCTGAGACCATGAGTTTGGTGTTGATATGCAAAAGTCTTGCTGAGATATCAATTCACTTCCTGTCTTTGCCGCCAAACTTGATTGGTCACGACGGGTGACGGGTTTTGAATATGGCTTCAAAAAGCAATGCATTTGTGAGGCATGGTCTGACGATCGTCTGCGTAAAGTTTTGTGAAAATCGGATAAACTTTGTGACCTTTGAAAACTTTTAGGTGTTTTTGATAAATCCAATATGGCGGCCGGATCAATTACGATGATGTCACAAATTCACATCTGTCAGCCTTAGGACCTCCCACAGTATTAACAGACACCACTGTTAAGTTTTAATTCCAAACACATCACCTGTTACAGGCCAAAAACGTAATTCTGCTGATTATAAGCCACCTAGTGGTCAAAGGTCATTAAATGTATTGAGCCTCCTCCTTATTGGGTCCTGACCCCATGTACTGACTTT
The DNA here is from genome assembly GCF_017589495.1 of Alosa alosa. Lineage (NCBI taxonomy): Eukaryota > Metazoa > Chordata > Actinopteri > Clupeiformes > Clupeidae > Alosa > Alosa alosa. Next base: position 22,732,257 of record NC_063189.1, on the reverse strand, counting down.
GTTTTTTATATGTCAAAGCGTTGCTGAAATATGACTATACTTCCTGTGATTATAGTGCCACACAGTGGTCAAAATGCACCACATTTCTTGAGCCTCCTCCTAATTGGGTCCTGAGACCATGAGTTTGGTGTTGATATGCAAAAGTCTTGCTGAGATATCAATTCACTTCCTGTCTTTGCCGCCAAACTTGATTGGTCACGCGACAGGTGACGGTTTTGAATATGGCTTCAAAAAAAAGCAATGCATTTGTGAGGCATGGTCTGACGATCGTCTGCGTAAAGTTTTGTGAAAATCGGATAAACTTTGTGACCTTTGAAAACTTTTAGGTGTTTTTGATAAATCCAATATGGCGGCCGGATCAATTACGATGATGTCACAAATTCACATCTGTCAGCCTTAGGACCTCCCACAGTATTAACAGACACCACTGTTAAGTTTTAATTCCAAACACATCACCTGTTACAGGCCAAAAACGTAATTCTGCTTATTATAGCGCCACCTATAGGTCAAAAGTCATCAAATTTATTGATTATCCTCCTTATTGGGTCCTGACCCCATGCACTGATTTTGGTTTTTGATGAAATTCAATATGGCGGAACGTCAAACATGGCGGATATTGACGTAATGGGGTGCGTTGAGTTCGGTCTCATCCAAGGATTCCAAATATACCTTAATGTTCAAAAAGTGCATAGATGTAATAAAAAAATTGAAAGGTTGGTGGCGCTAGAGCACGTGAAGTGCAGACATGAAACTTTGTGAAATTAAACAGCTTCGCTGGTTGGCCCCCAACTAGCCTTGAAAACTGATTGAACCTTGAAGCTTCATGCACAATCAAAGACCTTATTCATTTGCACTAATAGTCTGCTCTTTGCGATGTCCTTTCTATCGACAAGCTGATGGCAAATTGGAAAGATCTCCACAATAGGCACAGAAGCTGGGGGCAGAGGGGCTAACTGAAAGCTTAGTCAGCAGAGTGACACATTCCCATCCCATCACCCAGAGATTCAGTGTAAAAACACAATCAATCAATCAAAAACACAGACAATCACAGGGGCAAGAGGGGCTAACTGAAAGCATGTTTCAGCAGAGAAAATATGACAACTATTTTTGGGGCTCCCATCCCATCATCTCTTTTCACTGACAGCATTCATTTATGCTCCTCAATTTGATTCAGTGATGCTGTAGAGGACCTGGAAAAAACACAATCAATTTTCAATCATTGTATTGTAAAAAAACACAGACAATCACAGCAACAATGGAGAAGAAGAAAGCTCTCACAACAAATGTTGTGTAAAAGTTGCATGTTTGGCTAAAACCAAAACCTGGCAAAGTTTCATAAAAAAAAACAGCAACTAAAAATGGAAGATTTATTCATAGCCATCAACCTCAGAGAAAATATACCCAGCATCAATCTATTTTTAGGGCACATCACAATCAAGGACCGGAACTATCAGTTTTAGAAACTGTAGTTCTAAAATGGAAACTGACTCCCTGACCTACCCAAACCCAGCAGTGGCCCTGGGCCTCACTGCTACCTGTCAGATTAAACACTTTTCATGCTAAATCTGCAGTGGTAAGTCTTGATGAGATGATATAACATTCTCTATTCATATCAGGTTCACACCAGGACTTCACCCCCTTGTGATCTGCTCTCTAAAGGCTTCTACATACTCGACGCACCCGACCAGTAGCGCGACACCGTGACGTCAAAATGACATAGATCTTGCTGGCGCGCCAGGATTTTAGCCAGGTAGCGCACCACTCATTTTTTTTCAGACGAGCGCGACAAAGCGGAAACAGGAAGATCGACTAGTTTGAGGGCAAGCGAGAGTTGCAGTGTTTTGTTACAGTCTTGAATTTTTAAGGGCCATCAAGAGGGTTCAGCCACCTCTGTGCTGATTTGACTCAAGTCTGTGAATTCATTTGCAAAGCTCACAGCAGATGCTGTTTTGGATTTTTATCAGAGGATCCCCTGCACCTTTGTACATCTTATACTACAGTATATGCCTAATGGAGATTGAGTATCTATCTATATCATGCAACAATATAGCCACAGTTTTCTCAGAGAGGTGTGTTTCTACACGGTAGAGCACAGTCAGTCATGCTGTGTTTAGCAGAGGAATGCACACACCACCCACAGTCCTGCGGAGCCACACTCTAATAATCTATAAGCTTACATGTACCACATGCTCCTCATTATTAATTCTATCTCTGAGGGAGCAGAGAGAGGGCCTTAAGCACTGCCATCTGGGCCTGCGTGCCGAACACTATTATGTAGTCAACCTGCATCAGAAACTGCCCTCTGAACAGATGTCATGATTGCAGAAGAACACTCAATCAGAGACACCACTCACTGTGCGGTTCATACACGGTCATCCAAACTCAGTTCAGAGGAGGCAGAGTATTACTCTGAGTAAATGTTTGCTGTAAGCTCTTAATTTATTTGTGTTTGGCTATAAGTTTTTGCCTGAATTCACCGCTTTTACAACATAAACAATAATTTAACTACTTTTTTATTTTCTATTTTTTTATTTTAATTTTATTTTAGAGCCTACAAAATGTTGTGTTAGTGCCTGAATATATGCACTGACTGCAATCTGCACCAAGGATACAAGTTACATTACATTTGTGCCTCATTAAAAAAAACTGTCAATATAAATCAATTAACAGTTTTAGTTTAATTAAGCAATAAGCTAAAAAATGTGCCTAAAACCCCCCTTAGCTGTTGTAGAATCAGTGTAACCTACGGACTCGAGTGGCTTATTGCTTTTCTAAAACTGTTGCTATAAATACCTGGCAAAGTTTCATAAAGTAAAGGCACAGCAACTAGAAATATAACGAGTTATTCCTAGATAATCATTCTTCCACCAAGAAATATATTTCCTCTATCTCAGTGGTTCTCAAACTGTGGTACGGGTACCACTGGTGGTGTGAACTCTACCAGCTAGTGGAACTCTCGCTAGTGGTACTCAGGGACTTCAGCCAAGGTGTCAATGTAAAATATGTCACCATTTAGAGGACATTAAAATACAGGGGGCCCCTATCTCAGTAGTCAATTGTTTTTGGGTGGTACTCATTGTGAAAAGTTTGAGAACCAGCTGAATGGTTGCCCAGCCAGCCAAGGTTATGCTGATTTCTCTGCGTGATTGCCAATCAAAATCAAGGACCGAACTATCCGTTTTAGAAGTTTGTTTTGTTTTTTTTGTTTTGGGCTTTTTTAAAAGCATTTATTGTAGATGTTCTCTGTAATAACGATTCCGAAGCCCAAGCAAGAAAAGACAAAAGAACAAAAAAGGAAGATAGGGTGACAAGTTAAAAACAAGATAGTGGTAAGTGACAAGAAAAAAAACAAGATAAATTACACTGGATAAAATAGCTCTACTTGTCTTGTACAAATGGTGTAATGTGGCAGCAGGAAGGCTAGCCTAGCAAAAAATGTTTATATTAAAGAAGCCTTATGCAACAATTTTGGCAAAAATTACCTTAATTATGCAGGTTGAGAGTCGTTTTGATGGTTCTACAACACTTTTTGGGTCGTTTGGTGGGTGCTTCGTCTCTCCCTAGTGCTTCTCTGCGGAAAAACCGAATATGCAACTTTCTGGTCGCGGTCCGAACACATTCGGAAGTATCCAATCGCGCCTCGAAAATGTAGTCAGATTGTAGTTTCTAAGAAGACTGCAAAACGGACTCTGACTTGGCTTTGTTGCTGTTGAAATTGTAAGTAGCCTTCCCTTTGGGTGAACTTTGTTTTTGTAATGTGGTTTGATAGTCTCTTGAATAATGTGTTTGCTCGACCATTTTATTGTGAGCCCTGTATGTGTTTAGCTTGGTTTCTTGATGGCTAGCTCGCTAGCTAGTGGGGGTTTAGCGTAGCAGTCACTTGCTACCGAAGCTGCAGGGGGAGCTATGTCGTGAAAAATGCGAGCCCAAATCAGGCGAAAACCCAGAAACAGCGAAGGCATAACCAGACCTGCATAGGGCTTCTTTAACTACCTGCCTGACGGCCCATGCTGAAGTTACAAACTAGAACAGTTAGCGCAACTTTTTTTTTCGAACGGACGGACGGAATATGGTTACATACTGTAATATGTTTTTTAACGGGATAAGGAAGACGCAGATCTGTTCCAGAATCACTGTTTATCGTATTTAATGACATAACATTGCTATAGCTTTGTAGGCCTAATAGATTTTGATGAAAGTGGCATAGCTTCTCTGCTATACTAACTATTCGACCGTGATAATCTATTTACCAAATGGGGGTTAGGAAAACCACACGATAAATTCTGTGCATCAAAGCAGACTGGAACATTTATGTCTAGTAGTATTCATGCACGCCAGCTGTTTACTGTCTAAAGCACCAGGTGCGTCTGTCTGATTCTCAAACAGCAGACGCTTAAATGCTATGTTAAGCTACAAGTAGGCCTAGGTCCATGTATAACATTAGCTTGGGATGTTTTTACAGTGCATTGGTAGTTGTGAAAGCAGCTGCATCCCTTCTAAATATGAAAATATGGAAATGCTAACATATCTTTTCTTTCTCCCTCAAGGTGCTTTGCTTAAATTTCTCAGCCCTCAGGCTCTTCCTAAGGATACCTCCACTGATGAAGGTAGAGTGAATTTCTCTCACTGATCTGAGCTGTTAATAACCTTTTCCAATATGCTAACAGTGAAATGGTCAAACTTACTTCACAGGTAATTTCAGATTTTTTTTCAATTATTTTCCCAGGTACACCATCAACTTCATCTTCCATTCATGAGGAAGAAGCTGACATTGGATTTTATGGTACGGTGGTGTTTTTGCAAATGTTCAAATGTTCAAAACTAATGCACAGTATATATATGCAACAGCAGTATTTGCACTGTCAACATTTTTTATTTATATAAAGTGTGGGTGAACTTAAACTGTATGGCTATGCTGTGGTTCCTGTAGGCTTTGTGTGCGGGGGCTCCATGTCCATTTTGCTTGGGGCCCCCAAATTCCTTGAAACGGCCCTGCCTGCACTCCAACCCTACTCACCTCCTACATGATGACTACAATAGATTTCAGAAAGGAATGCTTCTCTAAGGCATACTTTTGAAGACATGCATAGAAAAATGAATATTTTTAAGTGAGTTTCGACTATGCTGAAACTTAATCAAGTTTTGCCTCACCAATTTGTGAGTGCTTTTACCAAAGCTAGTCCAGTGATTGAGCTTATGCAGAATTTTGAACAGAAGCTGGGAGTTGTGCATTCAGATCCACAGCCCGCTGCATAATAATCTAGAGAGAGAGAAACAGAAAAACAACACGCTTCCTGGTAACAAACCATAAGAGATCTGACTGTCACCAATCATCATCATTTAGAATGTGCAGCTTAAACTTAGAGATATCGCTCTTGACTTCACTTCAGACTGATCTGTGCTTCCAGAGCTCTCCAGACAGCCAAGGTCACTGGGTTGGTCTGTTCAATGACAATTCATATTCATGCCATCATTGCCCAATGGACATTTCAGCTGTTTCATCTTCTGGATAAAAAAAAAAGAATTGTTGTCATGACTTTTTATGTTCTTGGTGTAGAGCATTTAATGTGTTCAAGAAAATTGCCCTATAAATAAACACTTACTTACTGACTGACGTACTGACGTACTAAGACAGAAGGATTGCATGATTGTAGAGTGGTGCATATTGAGTAGTGTTCTAAATCATTGGTGGGTTTATATTCACTCTCGTGCAATAAAAGCAGTGAAGCAGCCTAAACAGAGCTGTCACGAGGTGGGAATGAGAGCTCAGACTCCGCTTGGTGATTGAATCTCTGATGATGATGAGCACATAAATCAGTTTTAAGAGTTTCAGATGTGGACCTGCTGGACGCTGCTGGCCTCTCCCTGCTGTTATCCTACAGTCTGGGAAAATAAAGGGATCTGAGAGAAAAATCTAAAAAATCACTTTGGTATCCATGGCTCATGACCAGAGTGATCAAAGCTATTCATGTGTCCCTGTGTAAGGCACAGGGCAGAAAGGAGAATTCAGCCACCTGATGAAGGCACTGTCTGCGCAATCAGAACAGCCTCTCTGAAGTCTCGATCAAAAGAGTTTATGATCTGACTGTTACCCCTGAGAAAGTCGCAGCATTGTGTCTGGAGCAAGAAAATACACAAAGTCCAGTAAGACAAGACATGTGATCAGGTGAACATACACATAAGTCCAGTAAGACAAGACATGTGATCAGGTGGAAGAAAGCGTTTGGGTGGAAAAAAGCCTGACAGCCTGAACAGACTTATTTACATACACTCTCGGACCACACATGACTCAGAGAAGGGTATGAGCGTCTACATATAAAAATACTGCCTGCTTGTGCCAGTCTTGGCCAGTTTGCAGCATGTTGAAAAGATTGTTGTAAATAAGACAATCAGGAGTCATAAACAAGTCCATGAAATGCTTACTCAGAAAGGATGTAAATTGGTTGAACATAAACCTCTAGTCATTATTGTTTTAGTTTGACTTATGGCATGTATATTTTTCTAACAACACGATGGCTGGATTATTCCTTTCGATGCCCTCATCTGCCCTCACCTTTTTGCCTCATCAGCATTTTCCAAAATTAAATGCGATTCTGCGATCCATAAAACTCAAAACGTACCCCTTTAGAACGCTGTTGATCTATACAGACCCCACACACACACACACACACACACACACACCATCCATTTCCAAATCCCTCTTCCTGCATAGTCACATCTAAATCCATGTTATTATTAATATTATTCGAACATTGTAGTTAATACTACGGACAGACCGACAGAGCAAAAGAGAAGCTGGAGAGGTGTGGGAGCAGCGGTGTAGTGGAGGCTGGTCTTGGTCTGCTTGTAAAGTGCTTCACTGACATCCATATTTCATCAACTCATCTGTCCCAGCCCACAGGGGTGGCGTGTGTCTCTGCAGACAAACCCACCGGACACACAGAGCCTCATCTCTTAGACGGTTAGAAAGAAGAACTGGCAGGGGGAGGGGTGTGTTTAGCACAATCTTTCCCCCAAAGTTATATATTTTCATATAGGATAATGTACTGCTATCACATCTGATAAGATACATGTGTTTCTTGCTCAGTTTGGTGTAAAGACACTTCTTTGTTTGGGTAAAATGTAGCCTACCACATCTGTATTGCATTAAATTGTATTGAAATACCTCTGATTAAAGGAATGTCTCACGGGACAGCTTATGAAACAGTGTGAGCTTGCTGTCAGCCACGCGCTTATCAAAGGTTGGGGCACTCCAACTCCAGATTTCCCAAGTTCGTCTCACAGACCTGTAATAAGTCCCTCCATTAGCACGTCATTCTTTAAGAGCATTAAATCGATGTAGACAGGCATTGCCTGCAGATCAGGCGGGGATTTAGGGAATTCTGCATGCTTTAGAATGACAGATCCAAACTAAGTTCACATTTTCAATATGAAGAAATCTATAACAAGGTTCTCTTTAACAGGGTTCTTGGATTCTTGTATCATAACTTTATTCCCATGACATTCAGCCCATTGCAACTCTTATGAATTTCATGACTTAAACATATAAACAAGTTTGAAGTGTTTGTACTATTCCTAAATGCTTCTCTATTCCTCTTTGTAAAAAAAAACCCATCTTGCGTTGGTTCTAAATCACCGGCACTCACACTGTGTAGTAAGAGATCTCTGTCATTCTCCTCACTCCTTCTGCCAACAGTAAAGGATGTAAATCAGAGTTTTAATCAGGCACTGAAGGGGCAGCACTCAGAGGCCCTCAGAGACAGATGCCATCTGCCTGTCACCAGGAGCAGCACTAGAATATGACAACGTTCAGGCCCACGGTAATTCATCACGGTTGGAGATGAGAGTTCAGACAGCTCAATCTCAAGAAGAGCAGGACTTCATCCGCCATGACCTGGGCAGATATGTTGCAGCCCTGCCTGTGTCGCCCACTCACAAAGTCCATGGTGGCAGTACCCATAAACATGCCTGGGCCTCCAACATCAGCAATATTTATGAACAACATCTGTGAGCGTGCAGTAGCGGTAGAGCGCTCTCTCTCATGAAGGCTGCTGGTTATCATGCTGTCTACCATGTCTCTGATCTGTGCATCACTCTCCTCCAGCCCCTCCACCACCTTCCTCTTCATGACAATCTCCTAAAGATGCACTTGGCTACCTGAGGCTGGAGAGTTACACAAAGTCTCATTCAGCCTGCATCATGAGCCTGTCACACTGAATGGCACCACTCAGCCTCACTTCACAAGCAGATGAATCTGGCTGAAGTTGCTGTAAATGAACAAGGGACACACTCCAATGCCTTCACAATAGCTTTGATGAAACGGCGTTGGTGGAGTGCCATGCGCTCGGCAGAAATTGAAAATGTGACGCTCACCAGAAATCCACCAGACATGGGAGCAAAGCACATTAATACAGATTACTTGCAAACGGAGGTACAATATCATCACTGAGCTGTAGCCAACCCAAACAAACAAGTATAATTGTTCACATGACTTATGGAGACAAAAAAGTCCTACGAGGTTCAAGACACCAAGTTATGTAACACGTGGCAGCTCATACTAATTTCTTGCCCAAATAGATGACTCTATAACTCTATTAATTTTGATGGGGATGAGGAGGATGTCATGGACACTGCACAGGTATCTCAGCTTTCGCCATTGGAAAAGGATGACTCATGAACCTCAGATGGGATTCTATTTCTAGTCCCTTGCTTTTACCTCTCCACATTTACCACGTTAATGACCCAGCGCAGATGTGAGAGAGCAAGACGGAATTGGAAAGTCTACTCCTGTGGAACAACAAGCTCACTCCCTGTATCTATTTACACACTCTTGTATTCTCCATCAGCTGATGTGTATATGCTTTTTCATGTTCTTTGACTGCGTTCACATTTCTTCTCCTTTTATAGTCTGTGTATATGTATTTTGATAGTGTCTGACATAAAGTAATGATCAATACTCAATGCTTTCCAACCTCAACACACATTCTAATAGCGTCTCCCAGTGGACTGTTCTGCTTTGGTGCTGGTGGTCAACTCTGCCAGGTCATGTCAACATTTCATATACTGTAGATAATGGATATTAGCCAAAGAATTTTCACCTTTTAAATCTTTTCAGGTGTTGTTTTTACACTATCTTTTCTCTTTTAAGAGGGACTAAGGAAGACAAATGATCCTCTATGGAGCAGACACATATGTTTCCTATTAAAGCTATCAGAAATATTACCTCTGATAAGTTTACTTTATGTATTTTTGAGGGAGAATAAAACTGGAATTTTACAGACATTTACATCTTAGTGAAAACACTGAACATGTCAGATAGGTGGATACCAAAGAGAGAGGTGGTGAGATATTATAGACTGTCTGTGGGAGCAGAATTATGTAATTGATGACTTTTCAAAACCCCACAATGGAGCCACTTTTTAACTCACACAGGCGCCAGCCTGTTGATTGCATGTTTGCAATAGCTATGCTGAATAGGTCTGCATTGAAAGACTATGAATAGTGCATAATGAAACCCTCTCAGCTATTCAGCACTTATTTCTCCTCTGTAACCAGAAAAATAGCAAGTGAGGTGAGCGCCTAAATAAACACTCAACACCCCTTGACAATGCAATGCTCAGATGAAATGTAAATTCACCTGCCATTTTGTGAACTATCAGCCTCACTCTCTCAACCTTCTCAGACCGGTTGCCATGAGAACAGTCTTTTTCCGGCAGCCTGTTACTCATGAAAGCTGTCAGCCTTTGGACCTTTTTCTGTGATTTGCGGTTTACAGTGGTTAGCAGCGCAAGTCTTCATGCCACCTTTGTTATGTTACACAGAATGCACTTGTGGAACATGATCCCACTGATATTTAGAGAGAAAGACGGAAAGTATCAGCTTACTGACACTGTTTTGATTCTAGACAGTAATAGTTTGTGTGACCAGATGAAGACCCAAGACAAATTAAGAAGAACACACAGAACTTAGACAAAGTTCTAAAACGAGTCTGTTGTCTCCTCCCAAAGCCAACACTGTGGCGCAAAGTAACATGCGAGTGGGCTCCATGCTTTAGTGATTATTCTGAACTGTTCCGCCATGCTAGAGGCGGGCTTAGGCTGGACCACATAACCTGACTTTATTTGACCATACAGAATACAGCTCGGTCATCTAACAGGGTGCAGGACAGGTGCTACAGTCAGAAGGGAGTCCATCAATCTTCCACACATAAGGACTGTCAAGGGGCATGGATCCCCAGTCTGTTGTGTCCAATTTGTCTGGACATTTCAGAGCGGGGCTCACGCAGATGGATACAAATGAGAAGTTTTGTGATCCTCAGTATTCAGTTCAGTTGACTGCACCCCGCACTGCAAAAAAATGAATCAACTTAAAGGCAAGTATCGAAATGAGCATGTTCAAATATTTAAGACGACAAAGTTATTTTACAAATGTCAGAATCAGGATGGACATGACATACACAGTATGATCTGACAATGATAGCCTTAGCAGAGGTGCAATATTTCCCCTAAATGTGTTTTGCTTCGGTTTGAAAACACATTGGGAAATGAAGTAGAGAGCTCCGAGAGCTGTGACTGAATCCAACCCCTGATCCCTCATCTGGAAAATCCAGTAGAAATGACTCTTTAGTGCAAGTGATGTGATATAAAACAGCTTTCTAAGAAATAAAACAACTATGTGATATACAATCTGTAATAACAAGGTAGGCCTACCTTTAACACAATTCTGTAAAATTCTGGAATTCTGTAAAACCCGGACAAATATTTTCATTGTTATAAGAGATATTGTTGTTTCTAAAAACATAGATCCTCATCCCAAAATGTAGCCCAGTTTGGCTTCAGCCTACTGTTGGATTGGCTGTAATGATACAAAAGAATATGATGGACTCTACCGGTAGTTGAGAAGTGATGCTACTATCATATCATAATATATATATATATATTGTGATACTCCGGACACTCTTGTCACATTCGAGGGAAACTTCCTGTACTTTATTGAAGTCAAGTAAACTCTGTATAACAAAGCGAGTTGCTGTTTTAGCCACAACTCACGCATGCAACAAGGCATTCACAACCAACTCTCTCGAACCCACACCACACACACACGCACACTCCTAAACTCCACCCCCCAATTCCCCTAAAAGGCACACAACAATTTAAGAACTGACCAGTAACAGAACACAATTATCACACACAACACGCAGGTTATCACAATATATATATATTAGTTATATAGAATATATATTAGTTATATAGAATGCCTATTTATATTTATATATATATTAGTTATATAGAATATATATTAGTTATATAGAATATATATTAGTTATATTAGTTATATAGAATGCCTATTTATACTCAACATATACTCTATTTGTCTCTGTATTTATCCAACTATACACTCTGCACTTGGTATTTAATGCTTCTTTGCACTTCTGGTTGGATGTCAACTGCATTTCATTGGCTCTGTACCTGTACTCTGCTAAATGACAATAAAGTTGAATCTAATCTAAAAAACAAACAAAAACAAAATTACAGTAGTGTTCAAATAAAGAATGTATTTCAATGTATGTGTGGTAGGTAGCACAGCGATCTGGAAGCAACTGACCACAATTACCATTTGAGACATTAAAGCAGTCCGCAGAACAATAAATAAAAATCAAATCAACGACCAAGAGCGTCTGAAGAATTCCCCGTTTCCCTGCAGGAGAAACGATGATGAATGGGCCGCGAGGGAGCGACGGCAGCAGTGTACAGTACTCTTCAGTAATACGCTAGTCAACTCCAAAACCACAACAGCAGCTGCAGCCCATTAGCCACCGAGGAGCTGCGGCGAGGGATGAGCTCAATCCCAGAGCCACTCTTTAAAATTAACACATGCATGCAATGGGGAGCGAAGGAGCTCTTAAGATTCACCCTGGGACAACAACACTATTCACACCCTGGGACAACAACACTATTCACCCTGGGACAGTAAAATTGTTCACCCTGGGACGACAACACTGTTCACCCTGGGACATGGGACAACAACACTGTTCACCCTGGGACAGCAACACTGTTCACTCTGGGACACTAGTCATGTTGTGCGCCTCTTCCTATATCCTTTTAGGCAGGAATGTGCCTTTCAGTGTTAGACACTTGCTGTAGAGGACCAGAGTGAAACCAACAGTGGAAGATTGCCTGAACTGTCGCCACGTGGTCATGAGCTTGGCTTCTCAGGCAGATGCACTAGCCTGTGGAAAGAACAGAAGTACTGTACACAGTCCAGTTAGTTCATTTAATGACAGTGATGAAATTCACAAAGGAGTTGGAATAACTGGGAAATTACTGAGAAACATTTTGTGAGAACCGGGGAAATTCAGTGTGGTTTAAGTTGAAGAAATAAAGATCTGTAGGGAAAACAGGCGAGATTTGCTTTTAGCCTCTTCAGGATTCCCCTCAATAAATCATATCTGGGAGGCCATGCTGTTAAGAATCTATGTTGTAATCACCAACACACACACACACACACACACACACACACACTTTTTAGCATCCAACAAGAGCGGAACAATTAGATAAATCAGTATTGGAGTCATCACGTCCTGTCCTCGCCTTGGGGTGAGAGCAGGTACATTGTTGTCTCTAATTGTGGCCATTTACTGCAAATGGTGAGCAATCAGCGCCCATTATCAGCGCTCATCCTCTTATGAGTTGTTATGGTCGCAGGAGCTGACTTTAATCAGAGCCATGTCATATGTGACAATCAGTGGTGCAGTCTAGCTGTAGCGGATATTCTGTGATGTAGTAGTTAGCTGTAGTGGGTATACTGTGATCAACCCCAAATGTTAATACGTATCCTATTGCCTATTTTAAGTGGGTATACTGAGATGGTGATGCTTTTTAAGTGGGTATACTGAGATGGTGATGCTTTTTAAGTGGGTATACTGAGATGGTGATGCTTTTTAAGTGGGTACTGTGTAGTCCTGCGTATCACATAGACTACACCACTGGTGACAATTCTGCCAGTCTATTGGACACAGACACTTTGGGTACAGGGGAGTGCAATTAAACAGGAGCCTTGCTGGTGTGCTGATCTTAGCAGGATCCGTGTATCACGGGACTGAAGGGACTCAAGATATACTATTGCTAAGCAGCAAAACTGGCCAAGCATTTGCAGTTGTGGTGTTGGGAAATTATAACCTGGCTGACACAAAACCAATTCTCAATTGAAATATTGTTCTGGGCAGTGGACACTCAAAGTTCACTTTCCAAGGGGTGTAACCAGCAGTGAAATTGGACATTAAATTCTTCCAGAATACAGGGGCCTTACAATAAAATAATGTATGTGTACATTTAGTGACCATACACCAACAAGGATTCCCGGGACGCTGAAAGACCGGGGTACACGAAACTTGGTGGGCATGTAACCCCACATGGATAGCATGGAACCATCGCTTTTTGTTTTGATCTGTAGCCCCCCCGCTGGACTGGACCCCCCGAAAGGAGGGTAGGGCAGACACAGTTTTCTGTGAATATCTTAAGAACCGTAGGGCTTAGGATGACCAATTTTTTGCGTATGTTTGCCTCCAGGGGTCACGTAAACCCATTCCATATGCACACATGTGCATAAACAGATACACACGCACACACATACATTCACAGTAATCCTACAGTGCATTATGACACATACTCACACAGTAGACATATATACGCATGCATGCACATGCACACACACACAGGCACATAAACAGGCAAACACACACATGCACGCACACACACCCACCCACACACACATAAACATAAACATGTACACGCACACATGCACACAATTCAAGAACAGGCAAGATGGGGGTGGGGTTGTATAAAATGTATATTACATGTGAAATCTATGAACTAATCATGTTTTGGTACTTGTTGTCTAGCAGATACCAGTGAGAATTGAGTGTGCATAATGCAATTCAGTGAGACAGTTAGAATCATATATGCCTTTCAGCGTGACTTATTTTTGTGGAAAACATGTGCTGGACTGGGCGGCGGTCATATTTTGTACCGCTGTGCGGTACATCTAGTTGATTGATCTTATTGAACAAAAGTTTTAAATGCAGCTGTTCACTCAATTTCAAAGAAAATACACAATGGTGTGGTTTAATACTGACATCATCAGTGCAGGGTTAAAAAGTCTATTATTGCTATAATTAAAAACAAAAAAATGACTATTGTATTACTTGTGAATGATAAACACTTCTTTGTGGACACAGTGTTCAAGTAAAGTAACTAGGTGTCATAAATTTGATAAAGAGAAAAAAATTGAGTATGATGTGTCTTAAATATATTATATTACTAACCATAACATTTACTATTAAAACTATGTTAAGAATTATGACAGCAGGGCAAGATACAAGAACAAAACATTTACTGAGCACAAAGCCTTTCCCAAAACCTTCACTCAGGTCCTTTTGAAAGTCATTTTTCATAATGTTGGACACATAATGGATTTGTTCTCCACCCTCTGCCATCTAAGGCTTTATCAAATACATGCTCACACTTGATGTGTGTGCCATAGCTAGAAGTGCTCACTCTGTCTTCTGTGTTACACCCACAATTGATTCCTGCACAAAAGAAAGAACAGATGTATCAATCACTGGATGGCAGAAATAGATGTCTTTTGAATAAATCAGCCAAATGACTCTGTCTATGTCACAGTGGTCAAGACAGTTGACTTTTTTTTTTGTCCTGAGGAGCTCGTTATGACGTTAGTCTCTCTCTGGCTGGGTGGCTTGGGTGACGGGTTGAGGTATGGCAACGTCCTCCTCCCTCCAACACGCCCACTCTCTCTCTGCCCTCGCTTGGCTTCCCACACGCTCACAGCACACATCAGGAGGTGAGGGAGGACACCGTGAATACGCTCTTAATGCCAGCTCATATGCCTGTATCAAGGTGATGTGAAAAGCTGAAATTGCATCAAACCTTATTGCTGGCTCAAAACGTACATTGCAGTGGCTCATTTATTTTGTTCATGCCACCTTTAGATATCATAATAAACTAGAAATGCAATTCCGAGGAATTACACGAGGGGATGCAGTCTGCTGGTTAGGGTGTTGGTGGGGCTGTTGAGCTTGCTGCTAGCTGGTTGGTAGGGTAATTGTGATACCTGCAAAGGTGCTTTTGGAGTAACCAAATTTGAATTTTGTGTGACATGGCATTCTTAAGTTATCATACTCAAGGTGTTTTTGACTTTGACATTTGACCTTCAACCTCCAACTTCAACTCACTTCATCTTTGAGTCCATAAAAACACTTGTACCAAATTTGAAGCATGTACGTCAAGCCGTTCTGGAGATATAATGCTGAATGCATGAGATATGGCTGGGAGTTTTATTTTGACACACAGGAAACACTTTAACAGGATGTGTAGTTCAGGTAGAGCTAGATTGTATGCTTAGAAGCTGAGTCATTTGAATTCCTCACAGGTGACTCCTGTGCCAGTATTCTGATTAGCCTGGGAACTGCTCTGAGAACTACTTAACGAGCGCAGCTGGCTCTATTATGACATCACAGCCCCCATTTAAGTCTATGGGGGAAAAATACACTTTTAATTACAAACATCTCAAAAAGTATAAACTTCTAAAAAATGAAAAACGGATAGGACGGTAAAGCCTTGGAAGATCTACGGAACGGTGCTTCAACCAAATTTGTACGTTAAGCAGTTTGGGCTGAATAGCGTGCACAAAAAGGTAAAAAGAAAAATAATAATAACTAGAAAATGTAATTTCGAGGAAATTACCAGTGCATGAAAATATAAACATACTGTATATTAACATAAAATGCAAAACAAACTTTTATTTGGAAACAGTTGGCAGGAGTCATAGTTGATAACAACTGACAGTTGAAATGTCTAAACAGTTAAATGGTTGAGTAGTTTAAATAGTTAAATTATTTAATATTGAATTATTGTAGTGAGGACATTTATTTTGAAACAGTTGTGGGCAGAGGAAATAGGAACAGAATCTGCAGTCTTAAGAGAGCCAGATTGTATGCTTAAAGCCTGAGACAGAGTATATAGTTTAAAAGTTGAATTTAGATGTAGTTGATACAGGTGCAATCAGTTTAACTGGCCCTTTGATGGGTCCTAGTGAGCAGCTGGAAGTTGACATTGTGATGTCATCAGCCCATGTTAAGTCTATGGGGAAAAATAAGCTTGTTACAGTGCATGACAATGCACTGTTCTGTTATCCGAAGTCTTCTTCTTCTTATTCTTATTCTTCCCACCAAATTTCTGCGTCTAATTCAGCTTTAACCGTTTAACGTAGAAACTTCGTTCAAACTTTGTAACGTAGGTCTTGAAAAGGACACGTGGGGAATGTATTTTTCATTTTGTAAACTTTGATATTAATAAAAAACAAGCTTATTTTTCCCCATAGACTTTGCATTAGACTATGACATCACAATGGACTAATTAACTTGATTTGCACCTGTAGTTGATTTGCAACTTCCAGCTGCTCACTACTAGGACCCATCAAAGGGCCAGTTAAACTGATTGCACCTGTATCAACTGCTTTCTGCTTAACTAGGCCAACTCTCTCTGTGTCTCTCCATTCTACAAGGATATAAGGCACATTCCATCCAACTTTCTATCCATTCATCCTCTTCAAACCATTCACTCATCTACCCATTAAACTATCCCATCAACATCCATTAAACAATCTGCCTATCAACATCCATTTAACTTTCTGTCTGTCTATCAACATCCATTACACTATCTACATTTGACTTTCAACTATATACTCTGTCTCAGGCTTTAAACATACAATCTGGCTCTACAGATCCTGTTCAACTATTTCCTCTGCCCACAACTGTTTTAAAATAAATGTCCTCACTACAATAATTCACTATTAAATAATTTAACTATTTAAACTACTCAACTATTTAACTGTTCAGCCATTTCAACCGTCAGTTGTTATCAACTATGACTTCTGCCAACTGTTATCAAATAAAAGTTAGTTTTGCATTTTATGTTAATATACAGTATGTTTATATTTTCATGCACTGGTAATTTCCTCGAAATACATTTTCTAGTTTTTTATTAATATCTCAAAAAGTATAAAGTTTACAAAAGTGAAAAATACATTCCCCACGTGTCCTTTTCAAGACCCACGTTACAAAGTTTGAACTTAAGTTTCTCGTTAAACGGTTAAAGCTGAATTAGACGCAGAAATTTGGTGGGAAGAATAATAATAACTAGAAAAGCATTTCTGAAGGAAATACAGTGCATGAAAAATGCAAAAAAATATGATGTCAAATATCATACAGAGTAAAAACAAACTATATTGGTTGCTAGGTAGATGAGGTTTAATATAGTTGGAATGACTCAACAGTTAAATAGGTGGATAGTTTATTTAGGTAAATAATTTACTTGGTAGATAAGGTTTAATATAGTTGGAATGATTGAACGTTAAATAAGTGGATAGTTTAAATGGTTAAATTATTTAGGTAGATAGTTGACTATAACTGACACTTGAATGGCTCTAATGTTTGCTAGCAGTTATGCTAACTATATTAACAAAGATAATAATGTTAACTGCTACTATGCTAACCAAGATGCTAACAATGTTAAAATGCTTAAGCATGCTAACCACGTGACTAAGCTAACTTAGCTAATTATTTTAGCAGTTATGCTAACTAGCATGCTAACATGCTAACTATGCTAACCATGTTACTTAGCTGACTTAACTAATCATTTTAAGCAGTTTTGCTAAAAAATGTTAACTAAGATGCTAACATGTTAGCATGCTAATTATGCTAACCATGTGACTTAGCTAACTTAGCTAATCATTTTAAGCAGTTTTGCCAAAATGGTAACTAGCATGCTAGCATGCTAACCATGCCAACTATGTGACTTAGCTAACTTAGTTAACTAGTCCAGTGGTAGGAGTCATAGTTGATGACAAGTTATAAACAGTTACAATGGCTGAACAGTTAAAAAGGTTCAGTAGTTTAACCCTCTATACCCCAGTGGAATTCTACAACAAGCTCAGATTCCTGGGAATTCTTAAGAGAAAGTGGCAATTTGAGAAAATTTTAAATAACCAAGAATAACTAAAAAATCTAATGAAAAAGTGTCAATTGTAAGTTTTTCAGTTTAAAGATTAGAAATTGCTCTTTCAAATGATATATGATCCATTAAAAATTATATATTCATGTTTCCATAGACAGCCATAGGCCTAATGCCACTTACAGTCTCAAAAGCTTTTTCAATAAAAAAGTTATAAATATGGTTCACATATTTCAGATAGAAGAAGGAAACACGAACTATAGGAGTAATTGATTTCATTGAAATAGACTGGCATATCTTGTAATTTATTTGGGATTGAAGGGACAGTGAGCCTTACAGCAAAAAAAAATGATGAGGATAAGCGAACTAATAAGGGCCATGAAGCATAGCTTATGAAATCGGACTCATTTGATAAGCATGTCACCAACAACAGGGACCGTTAATCCTGACATGGATTTACGTTTTGTTTTATATGCACATCATGTTATATAATTTATCTAAACTTGATCAGTTGATGATACGAACCTGTTGCACCCCGT
>NC_063189.1:22671914-22713189 GCF_017589495.1 Alosa alosa | reverse complement strand
TTGGTGGAAGAATAATAATAACTAGAAAAGCATTTCCCTGAAGGAAATACAGTGCATGAAAATGCAAAAAATATGATGTCAAAATCATACAGAGTAAAACAAACTATATTGGTTGCTAGGTAGATGAGGTTTAATATAGTTGGAATGACTCAACAGTTAAATAGGTGGATAGTTTATATAGGTAAATAATTTACTTGGTAGATAAGGTTTAATATAGTTGGAATGATTGAACGGTTAAATAAATTGGATAGTTTAAATGGTTAAATTATTTAGGTAGATAGTTGACGATAACTGACACTTGGAATGGCTCTAATGTTTGCTAGCAGTTATGCTAACTATATTAACAAAGATAATAATGTTAACAAAGTTACTATGCTAACTAGCATGATAACAATGTTAAAATGCTAAGTATGCTAACCATGTGACTTAGCTAACTTAGCTAATTATTTTTAGCAGTTATGCTAACTAGCATGCTAACATGCTAACTATCTTAACCATGTTACTTTAGCTGACTTAACTAATCATTTTAAGCAGTTTTGCTAAAAAATGTTAACTAGCATGCTAACATGTTAGCATGCTAACTATGCTAACCATGTGACTTAGCTATCTTAGCTAATCATTTTAAGCAGTTTTGCTAAAATGGTAACTAGCATCTTAGCATGCTAACTATGCTAACCATGTGACTTAGCTAACTTAGCTAACTAGCTCCAGTGGGTAGGAGTCATAGTTGATGACAAGTAACAGTTACAATGGCTGAACAGTTAAAAGGTTCAGTAGTTTAACCCTCTATACCCCAGTGGAATTCTACAACAATGCTTCAGATTCCTGGGAATTCTAAGAGAAAAGGGCAATTTGAGAAACATTTTAAATAACCAAGAATAACTAAAAATCTAATGAAAAGTGTCAATTGTAAGTTCTTTTTCAGTTTAAAGATTAGAAATTGCTCTTTCAAATGATATATGATCCATTAAAAATTATATATATTCATGTTTCCCATAGACAGCCATAGGCCTACTCCTTACAGTCTCAAAGTTTTTTCACTAACAAAAAGTTATAAATATGGTTCACATATTTCTGTATTAGAAGCTGGGAAACACGATACTATAGGATTACTGATTTCATTGAAATAGACTGGCATATCTTGCACTTATTTGGGATTTAGCTGGACAGTGAGCCTTACAGCTAAAAAATGATGAGGATATGAACTAACGTAGGCCATGAAGCATAGCGTATGAAATCGCGTGACTCATTTGATAAGCATGTCACCAACAACAGGGACTGTTAATCCTGACATGGATTTACGTTTTGTTTTATATGCACATCATGTTATATAATTTATCTAAACTTGATCAGTTGATGATAATGAACCTGTTGCACTCGTTCACTAACCTTCAACCTATCCTGTGCTAACATTACGAAGTCTCAGACTAACGTTAACGTTACATCAGTGAAGGTAGCAAATTAGCAGGCTTTTTGTAATCACGAAGATGACGAGAGACATTGGCCTACTTGTATACAAATACATTTTCCTGACATCCATAAGCAGAAAACACAACGGTGGTTCCCGCTTTGGTTATTAGTCAACAAAAACTCATTTAGAGAGACATACATAAGTAGTAGTTTGCAATAACTATCTGTAAGTGGGATAACGATAATGTTAAGCTTTACTGTACATGCCAGAAAGGGGTAATGTTAATGTTATGTGTTAAGATATAACTGCAAATAAACCTGGCATGGGTTTATCATAAACTTTATTGTTAATTAGGCCATGACCCATCATTGAATTATGCCTATATTTTGCTGGTGCTAGCTAAACTCAAACTGACTTTCACAGTGACAGCCATACAATTTTTATGCCAGAGAGGCAGCTAAGTCAGTCATGACAAACGGGAGGATGCTAACGTTAAATTTATTACACTTTCATGTTTTTATTTTGTCATTTTCTTACATCAATATGATCGTCACTTACATCAAAACATGGTGGATGCACATCAATACCATCTCATCTAATGAGAAAAGACGCGGACGCTTGTTAGAAGCCATAACTCCAGAGGCACCGTGAAGTCCTCAAGCCGGTCAGTCAACAGGCTAAAACTCAAAATACCGGAGAAATGTCAATAGCGACCTAGCCATTTTAAGTGTGTCAAAATAAAAGTCTGGTGTTTATTTATCCACTAACGCTGTATTATTTCATGTATGAAGGTTATACTGTAGCAGATGTCTCTTTAAAAAATTGCGGCCGGCCGCGGCCGTTACAGGAGAATACAGAACGGCCGTCGACGGCCGCTACGGGGTATAGAGGGTTAAAGGGTTAAATTGTTTAACAGTGAAATATTGTAGTGAGGACTTTTATTTTGAAACAGTTTTGGCAGAGGAAGCAGTTGAATAGGGTGTGTAGTCTTAATAGGGCCAGTTTGTATGCTTAAAGCCTGAGAATGGCAGTTGGGACAGGTGGTCCGAACACCTGCCATAGGATTCTAATTGCTTAACGGCTCTATTGTGATGTCATCAGCCCATGTTAAGTCTATGGGGAAATTTTGAACAGTTTTTAATTAATAGTTTAAAAAGTATAAAAGTTACAAAGCTGAAAATACATAGCACCCATGTCCTAAGTAAGACCTACATAACATAGTTTGAATGAAGTTTCTCGTTAAGCGGTTGAAGCTGCATTAAACAGCGTTAGAAGAAGAAGAATAAGAAGAAGCCTAGGAAGAACAGTAAAGTGCATTTTCATGCACTGTAATCTAGAAAAAGCATTTCTGAAGGAAATACAGTGCATGAAAATGCAAAAATATGATGTCAAATATCATACAGAGTAAAAACAAACTATATTGGTTGCTAGGTAGATGAGGTTTAATATAGTTGGAATGACTCAACAGTTAAATAGGTGGATAGTTTATATAGGTAAATAATTTACTTGGTAGATAAGGTTTAATATAGTTGGAATGATTGAGCGGTTAAATAAGTGGATAGTTTAAATGGTTAAATTATTTAGGTAGATAGTTGACGATAACTGACACTTGGAATGGCTCTAATGTTTGCTAGCAGTTATGCTAACTAGCAAGATAATAATGTTAAAAACTATGCTAACTAGCATGCTAACCATGTGACTTATGTGACTTAGCTAACTTAGCTAATTATTTTTAGCAGTTATGCTAACTAGCATGTTAACATGTTAATTATCTTAACTATGCTAACCATGTTACTTAGCTGACTTAGCTAATCATTTTAAGCAGTTTTGCTAAAAATCTTAACTAGCATGCTAACATGTTAGCATGCTAACTATGCTAACCATGTGACTTAGCTAATCATTTTAAGCAGTTTTGCTAAAATGCTAACTAAGATGCTAGCATGCTAACTATGTTTTCTTAACGCGGACTTAGCTAACTTAGCTAATCACTTTTAGCAGTTTTCCTAAAAATCTAACTAGCATGCTAACTATGCTAACCATGTTACTTAGCTAACTTAGCTAATCATTTTAAGCAGTTTTTTGCTAAAATGCTAATTAACATGCTAACATGCTAACAGTTTGCTAAAAAACTATCTTTAACCATGTTACTTAGCTAACTTAGCCAACTAGCTACAGTGGGTAGGAGTCATAGTTGATGACAAGTAACAGTTACAATGGCTGAACAGTTAAAAAGTTCAGTAGTTTAAAGGGTTAAATTGTTTAACAGTGAAATATTGTAGTGAGGACTTTTATTTTGAAACAGTTTTTGGCAGAGGAAGCAGTTGAACAGGATGTGTAGTCTTAATAGGGCCAGTTTGTATGCTTAAAGCCTGAGACTGGCAGTTGGTCCAGGTGGCCCGAACACCTGCCATAGGATTCTAATTGCTTAACGGCTCTATTGTGATGTCATCAGCCCATGTTAAGTCTATGGGGAAATTTTGACTAGTTTTTAATTAATAGTTTAAAAAAGTATAAAAGTTACAAAGTTGAAAAATACAAAGCCCACATGTCCTAAGTAAGACCTACGTAACATAGTTTGAATGAAGTTTCTACGTTAAACGGTTTAAGCTGCATTAACTGCGTTAGAAGAAGAAGAATAAGAAGAAGAAGAAAAAGCCTTGGAATAACAGTACAGTGCATTTTCATGCACTGTAACTAGAAAAGCATTTCCTGAAGGAAATACAGTGCATGAAAATGCAAAAAATATGATGTAAAATATCATACAGAGCGTAAAAACAAACTATATTGGTTGCTAGGTAGATGAGGTTTAATATAGTTGGAATGACTGAACAGTTAAATAGGTGGATAATTTAAATGGTTAAATTATTTAGGTAGATAATTGACGATAACTGACAGTTGGAATGGCTCTAATGTTTGCTAGCAGTTATGCTAACTATGGTATCAAAGATAATATTGTCAACTAAGTTACTTAACTTAGTTAACTTAGCTAATGTTTTCATTTTTAGCAGTTATGCTAACTATGCTAACTAACAAGCTAGCATGCTAACTATGCTAACCATGTTATTTAGCAAACTTAGCTAATCATTTTTAACAGTTATGCTAACTATGTTAACCATGTTAGCTTAGCTAACTTAGCTAATCATTTTAGCAGTTTTCATTAAAAAGTTTGCTAAAAACCAAGATGCTAATATGCTAACTATGCTAACCATGTTACTTAGCTAATCATTTTTAACAGTTATGCTAACTATGCTAACTAGCATGCTAACATGCTAGCATGCTAACTATGTTAACCATGTTACTTAGCTAACTTAGCTAATCATTTTTAGCGGTTTTGCTAAAAATGCTAACTAGCATGCTAACATGCTAGCATGCTAACTATGCTAACCATGTTACTTAGCTAACTTAGCTAATCATTTTTAACAGTTATGCTAACTATGCTAACATGCTAACTATGCTAACCATGTTACTTAGCTAACTTAGCTAACTAGCTACAGTGGGTAGGAGTCATAGTTGATGACAAGTAGACAAACAGTTACAATGGCTGAACAGTTGAAAAGTTCAGTAGTTTAAAGGGTTAAATTGTTTAACAGTGAAATATTGTAGTGAGGACTTTTATTTTGAAACAGTTTTTGGCAGAGGAAGCAGTTGAATAGGGTGTGTAGTCTTAATAGGGCCAGTTTGTATGCTTAAAGCCTGAGACTGGCAGTTGATGCAGGTGGCCCGAACACCTGCCATAGGATTCTAATTGCTTAACGGCTCTATTGTGATGTCATCAGCCCATGTTAAGTCTATGGGGAAATTTTGACTAGTTTTTCATTAATAGTTTAAAAAGTATAAAAGTTACAAAGTTGAAAAATACAAAGCCCACATGTCCTAAGTAAGACCTACGTAACATAGTTTGAATGAAGTTTCTACGTTAAACGGTTTAAGCTGCATTAACTGTAACTAGAAAAGCATTTCCTGAAGGAAATACAGTGCATGAAAATGCAAAAAATATGATGTCAAATATCATACAGAGTAAAAACAAACAATATTGGTTGCTAGGTAGATGAGGTTTAATATAGTTGGAATGACTGAACAGTTAAATAAGTGGATAGTTTAAATGGTTAAATTATTTAGGTAGATAGTTGCGATAACTGACACTTGAATGGCTCTAATGTTTGCTAGCAGTTATGCTAACTATATTAACAAAGATAATAATGTTAACCAACTTACTATGCTAACTAGCATGCTAACAATGTTAAAATGCTAAGTATGCTTACCATGTGACTTAGCTAACTTAGCTAATTATTTTTAGCAGTTATGCTAACTAGTATGTTAACATGTTAACATGCTAACTATCTTAACCATGTTACTTTAGCTGACTTAGCTAATCATTTTAAGTAGTTTTGCTAAAAATGCTAACTAGCATCTTAACATGTTAGCATGCTAACTATCTTAACCATGTGACTTAGCTAATCATTTTAAGCAGTTTTGCTAAAAATGCTAACTAGCATGCTAACTATGCTAACCATGTGACTTAGCTAACTTAGCTAATCATTTTAGCAGTTTTCTTAAAATTTAACTAGCATGCTAACTATGCTAACCATGTTACTTAGCTAACTTAGCTAATCATTTTTAGCAGTTTTGTTAAAAATGCTAACTAGCATGCTAACATGCTAACTATGCTAACCATGTGACTTAGCTAACTTAGCTAATCATTTTAAGCAGTTTTGCTCAAAATGCTAATTAGCATGCTAACATGTTAGCATGCTAACTATGCTAACCATGTGACTTAGCTAACTAGCTACAGTGGGTAGGAGTCATAGTTGATGACAAGTAACAGTTACAATGGCTGAATAGTTAAAAAGTTCAGTAGTTTAAAGGGTTAAATTGTTTAACAGTGAAATATTGTAGTGAGGACTTTTATTTTGAAACAGTTTTTGGCAGAGGAAGCAGTTGAACAGGATGTGTAGTCTTAATAGGGCCAGTTTGTATGCTTAAAGCCTGAGACTGGCAGTTGGTCCAGGTGGCCCGAACACCTGCCATAGGATTCTAATTGCTTAACGGCTCTATTGTGATGTCATCAGCCCATGTTAAGTCTATGGGGAAATTTTGACTAGTTTTTAATTAATAGTTTAAAAAGTATAAAAGTTACAAAGTTGAAAAATACAAAGCCCACATGTCCTAAGTAAGACCTACGTAACATAGTTTGAATGAAGTTTCTACGTTAAACGGTTTAAGCTGCATTAACTGCGTTAGAAGAAGAAGAATAAGAAGAAGAAGAAGAAGAAGAAGAAAAAGCCTTGGAATAACAGTACAGTGCATTTTCATGCACTGTAAAAAGCCTTGGAATAACAGTACAGTGCATTTTCATGCACTGTAATAAGAAGAAGCCTAGGAAGAACAGTACAGTGCATTTTCATGCACTGTAATAAGAAGCCTAGGAAGAACAGTACAGTGCATTTTCATGCACTGTAACTAGAAATGCAATTCCAAGGAATTACCAGTGCATGAAAATGCTAAAGTTGTGATGTAAAATATCATGTATAGTTAAAACAGATAATACAGAGATGGTTACTACGGTGATGCTAGGATAGACATGGGGGTTGCATAGCTTAATAAAAGTTGATAGTTTAAAAGTAGACTGTTTAAAAGCTGAATGTAGATAGTTTAAAAGTTGTTGATAGACAGTAGATAGTTTAAAAGTTGTTGATAGACAGCTAGTTTAATAGATAGTTTAATGATAGTTTAAAAGTAGACCGTTTAAAAGTTGAAGGTAAATAGTTTAAAAGTTGTTGACAGACTGGAAGTTGAATGTTGATATTCAAATAGTTTAATGGCTGTGTATAGGTAGATATTTGACGATAACTGAAAGTTGGAATGGCTCTAATGTTTGCTAGCAGTTATGCTAAGATTTTTAACTATGCTAACCATACTACTTTAGCTAATGTTTTATAGCAGTGCTAGCAATGCTAACCTGCTAACCATCTTTACTTAGCTAACGTTTTTCTAGCAGTTTAATGAATGTTGATATTCAAATAGTTTAATGGTGATAACTGAAAGTTGGAATGGCTCTAATGTTTACTAACAGTTATGCTAAGATTTTTAATTCTGCTAACCATGCTACTTAGCTAATGTTTTATAGCAGTGCTAGCAATGCTAACATCTTAACCATCTTTACTTAACTAACTTAACTAACATTTTCTAGTTTTTTGCTAAACATGCTAACATGTTAACTATGTTAACCATGTGACTTAGCTAACCAAGCTTATCATTTTTAGTAGTTATGCTAACTATGCTAATTAGCATGATAATAATGTTAGCATGATAATGTTAACCATGTTGTTAGCATGCTAATCATTTTAACCAGTTATGTGACTTAGCTAACTTAGCTAATCACTAATAATTTTTAGCAGTTTTCCTAAAAATTCTAACTAGCATGCTAACTATGCTAGCCATGTTACTTAGCTAACTTAGCTAATCATTTTTAGCAGTTTTGTTAAAAATGTTAACAATGTTAGCAATGCTAACATGCTAACTTTGCTAACCATGCTAACTAGCTACAGTGGGTAGGAGTCATAGTTGATGAAAAGTGTTGACATAGTTGATGACAAGTTAAAAGTTGTTGATAGACAGCTGGTGAATGTATATAGTTTAAAAGTTGAATGTAGATAGTTTAAAAGTTGTTGATAGACAGCTAGTTTAATAGATAGATAGTTTAATGATAGTGTAAAAGTAGACAGTTTAAAAGTTGAATGTAAAAAGTTCAGTAGTTTAATGGGTTACATTGTTTAACAGTGGATTATTGTAGTAAGGACTTTTATTTTGAAACAGTTTTGGGCAGAGGAAACAGTTGAATAGGATGTGTAGTCTTAATTGACCCAGATTGTATGCTTAAAGCCTGAGGCTGCAGGTGGCCTGAACACCTGCCATAGGATTCTAATTGCTTAACGGCCGTATTATGAGGTCACAATCGGCAATGTTAAGTTTATGGGGATTTTTAAAAAGTTTTTCTTTAATAGTTTAAAAAGTATAAAAGTTTCAAAGTTGAAAAGTCATACCAACCCGATCTGTTTGAAGACCTACGTTACAAAGTTTGAATGAAGTTTCTAAGTTAAACTGTTCAAGAGAAATAGCGTACGGAAAAAGTGGTAAGCGGAATAATAATAATAAGAAGAAGTTGCCTAGGAAGAACAGTACAATGCATTTTCATGCACTGTAATAATAATAATAATAAGAAGAAGAAGACTTCGGATAACAGAACAGTGCATTTTCATGCACTGTAATAAGAAGAAGTCTCCGGATTTCATTAGAGGGGATGCATCCCCTCTAACAACCATACATTTTTCCATATCTAAGAAAGCTCATGAAAGGAAAATAATCCTTTGATACAGAGGGTCTTTCTGTAAAATAGACAGATAGGAAACTGTTTTGGTATCAGGTTAACAATATTATATTTGATTGGATAAAACATATATTAAAAAAATCCATATGGAACATTTAATCTAGTAGCGTTCATATTTTATGCAATCCTATGGAAGATTAGCCTAGAAATCTAGACGCATCCTAGCGGCGGCAAATTAATTTGCTCAGCCTGTACGTCTAGTAGCAAACCATAGGAATTTCTATTGGCTAACACCGTGGATGTTATTCAATCACAGTGCTCTATTTTGTTAGAGAGTCTTAAGACGGGCTTAACAGGATAACGACAGTCCTGCGACGGTGAACAACAAGGAAGGTGGCTATGGCGAACAAAGAGCGGTTGTTTGAATCGGCGTTGGCGTCAACTTTGGAGGCGTTGCTTTTCTTTGAAAGTTGAGCAACACAATGCACTTAAGTCATTCCTTTCGAAGAAGGATGTATTTGCCGTTTGCCGACCCGGATAACGGATATGGTCGAAGCGCTGGCCTATTGCATGCCTAGGCAGTTTGAAAGACAATTCTCTGCCCGCCCCTTGGATTAAGCGAGGTGAATGGCTCGATTCCAGACTATACATTTCAATGATATAGGATGGCGCGCCAGGCTAATGGAAAATGTCTTTAAAGGAACAACTCCTGGTATCAGACTTGGTTACAAAAAAGCTAATTTCCCAAAACATTGATGTGTTCCTTTAAATGCACTTAGTTTAGCATCACATGGTTAGAATGTCTTTGCTTAAATGTCTAAGAAATTTTAATGTGATGTTCCGCTCCCTAATTAAGGACTTGGCATGAGCTCAAGCTTGCCATTTTGTTGAGGCAATCAAGGCAAAGCCTGTTGAATAATTCACTTGGTGAACTCAGGTCCCTGCTTACGTATACAGCAAGACAATGATGTCTCAGCATTTAATGTGGCAAGGAAAAGTCTGCCATTCCGAGGTAATACTTTCAGACATAGTTTCCTGGCAGCATAGTAATAATAGTATTTTTGGCAAGAGCACTATACAAACCATTTATTACTTTTAGTACTTATGCAAATACATTCACTCTGATAGTGAGCACGGATTGTGCAAGGAAATAGGATCAGTTTCATAAAAAGCACAATGTCTCACATTTCCAGTAATTACTCTCTGTAATGATCAATCATTATGTCCAGGGACACTGCAACCAGCTATTACAACACATTCATGCAGCACTGCTGGGTCCTCACTGAAACCAAAATTCAAGGCGCGTCTCATTTTTACCAGTCATATTTTATGAGAGGATGAGTCATTTCAACTCTTCATTGATTTTGCTTCTAACAACGCGTGCGTCTCACCCAATGTCAGATGGAACTGATGGCCAGTATACTGGACATGCAAAATACTCTTTCGTATGTTACAAAAAGCAGAGAGACTGAAAAAGAGTTGCTAAATAGCATTCATTTGGAATCAAGTGACTGTGACTGTTTCTTTCACGGAGCTAGTATAATATAATAGTTTATAAGCCTCTTAATGTGCATATGGGTCTTGAGTTTAAGTTAACAGTTACCGCCTGTTTTCTTTTTTTCTGTGCATGAAATATTGTGCTTTCTTGAATCTCCTCTTGTAGACATCCAGAATATGGATGTGTGTGATGAAGATGCGATGTCATACAGTAGCGTACAAAGAATAAAAAAATTGCTCTGGCTTGTGATGTTCAGGTGAATGAGTCTCCACCATCCAGGTTATTATAGGACACAGGAAAATACAAGATAAACCCTCCAGTACACATTCCTATTATTTTAAATGTGCAAATCTGCTAAATAAATTCTTATCAGTGACGTACATAATCAGTGCCTGATTGTTTTCAATGACAGCACTAAGCCCACCGCCCTTTGAGCTGTAAGCAGAGACAAGTGAAACCTCTGCTTCTCTAATGACATGACGTCCTCAACATCCCCAGCAGTCAGTGATGTATGAGTCATCTTCAGCCAAAGCAAACGTTAACTGTGTGATGCTGTGAAGTTTTGGTGCAAGTTAATGTGGCACAGCTTGAACACTGCATGATATCCCTGACTAAGTCTATGAGATCACCGGTGAGAACAGTTCAGTCCAGTCACTTTTAATTCTATGATTCCTTTCTTTATTGTAGTAACATCCAGTGTGGTTAGGGGTTGTGTGTGTGTGTGTGTGTGTGTGTGGATAGATAAGAGCAGGTGTGGTTTCTAAGAGGGAAAAGGATATGGGATACAACGAGCTCCATAAAGCCACGATACAAGGCAACAATTCATTTGAATGACAAAAATGTTACATTAAGAACTCAGAATGCAGGAAATAAGCTAGCGCACAAAGTCAATACATAATTTTCTCTGTCGTAATTAATTACTACAAATACATACAATCAAATTAGCAACATTCCATCAAAGTAAAGACATGACACTTATATAGCTCAAAAACGCACACAAGGCAGTATAGAAACGGTGTACTGTGGAGTGGGTAAGACTGTTTTTAGTGGCAGGCTAACACATGACTTGCGCTAGCCTAGCACCTGCAAACTCTGCAACTAGAAGGACTGGATGAAATATGTTTCACACAAAACAGTTTCCACTGATCAGATCACACTTGCTAACTTGGAAATGAGGTCCTATGTCCAAAATCCTGAACCACCCCTTTAAGGTGAAGTTGATCCAGGCTCATCAGATACATGTGGTGATGCAAGAGGTACCACAAACACAAAAGCAATCTAATCTTTCATGCTGGCAATGTTCTGTAGATTTTAAGTGCTTCCCGCTTAGGTGTCTGACAGTCTGATGAGAAGTGTTTTTTTTTTTTTTGAAGTGTTGCTGTGGCAACGGCCTTAGGAAAAATAGTGGGATTAGGGCTCAGTGTTCTTAGAGACTTCATTTGGAAATGTCGTGTAACATTCACAACAAAATATTCACTGAAATTGAAGACCAATGCAGAAGAGGCACAGGCCAGGCCTGGGTAACCTGTGGGAGAGACACGCTCAACTACCACAATGCAGTTATTATGTGCACGAATCAATCTCTCTCATTTATCTAATCAGATCAAATGTGCCAATGTGGCAACAATAAAGCATCAAGCAGCATTAGCTTACCACCGTTAGCAAAATTAGCGTGAGGTGACACAACAAAAGCCTTATTTCGGTAAGCCTTTCTCTTCCTCTTAATGAAACTCATTATTTTTCCCTTATCTAAACGTCACACTTCTGTAGGAAGGCAATTTCAGACTTGCTGATACATAGAAAAAAAGGATTCACTGAAGCCCAGAACTCTGCCTGTGGCAGTAAACTTGGTCTATGTTTCTGTTCCGTCTCACGGGTATCCTTTCCATGTTTCATTTCAAAATGCAAACAGATTTGAGGTTCAATAACTTGGACCTACCTATGAAGAATAGGACTCTTACAGGACTAGAAAAGTCAGTATATTTAAAGGCAGATGGAGCACAAGAAATCTTTGGTGAATACATGCCGGTTTGTTTTTTAAGTGTAAAGAATAAGCAGCATTTTGTAATTGATCATCATAGCACTAACAAGACAGAAGAGAAACATATGCTGGCCCTCTCCATCCCACTTAGCATACATCCACATATGGAAGAGCACAGTTTGTGCACACCAGTTTTAATTCCCAGATTCAATGTAGAGGTGAGGTCGCTCATTTGACCCAATTCACAAAGTTATTTCCATAAGCGAAGCCAAAGAAAACACTCAAGTGCTCAGCATCTCTGCGGTAAACATCCGCTATATTTGCATTCATGCATGTCGCTCTAATCCCGCCCCAGATTACAACATGTTTTATAGAGTGCCACTGAATTTAACTACAACATGAATATGCACAGGCTCAAATTGGTTATCAATCAGTAACAAAACACTAACAAAACCATCACCTTCACACTCTCTCAGCCTTTAACTAAACTCTTAGCTGTTATCATCCATCTTTACAGTGAAGGGCTGAAGGAGGTGAGCGGGGGTTCTGGACCACATATTCAGGGGCGTCGTTTTGGGGGTAAAACCAGTACTGATTACTAAGGGCCCAAGGGGGAGGGAGGGCCCTTGAAAAGTCTGGAACATATTTTATTCTATTTATTATGGGGGCCCATCAGGACTGCCTACACATTACTACCAGGACCCTTTTTTAAGGAGTAAAATAACCTCTACAAGTATGTTTGAAAACCTGGCCCTTCTCCTTAAAGCTCAATAAACAGACACACAGCCCTGCACAAGATCATTATAAAGTAAACATAATGAGTAAGTATAACTAATGTTCTGTTGACTGAAAAGTATTCAAAGGGTCAAAACTGTAAAATTCTAGTAGTGCAATAACATAAACTAAGAATCAGTGCTCCACATTCAAAATTATCAAGTGAGTGTAATCCATTAGTCTCCGCTATGGCTCAGACTATTTTTCATTCAGTGACACTCTGTTTATGCAAAGCTACTTCTCCACTTATTACTAGTGGTCAGGCCAATTGTTTTCAATTACTCTGAAAGTCACCAGTAGTCTCTCAGATTCATAGGATTTAAAAACTTTACAAGACTGTTTTCCATTATGGAGCCAAATGTGCAGTGTTGATTTTGTGAGTTAAAAATATACCAGAGGAATGTTACTAAATGACAACAACTAACACCGGAATAACATGGCCTTGCTCAGTGAACCCCTGTGTTACAGCCTGTCTGTCTTTGGAGATTTGGAGGGCACTGGCTCTTGCTTTTTAGGGATTTTGGGTATCATCTCTCAGTGTGACTGAGAGCTTATTATGAAACTGGAGCATCAGCTGCCATAGTCTAACGTGGAATTGCAATCATCAGTGTCAATGTGGCTCCAGACAAATGTGAGAAACCTGATTGTGCTGCATTAGCTGCAGTTATCACTCCAAGAACAATCTTCAGCTGTGAGAGACTTTTTCAGTGAGCTGCCAGGGCATTTATTAGACAAACACTGACTTGTCTTTGGTTTGCTGGTATAACAACATTCTGTTGGTAGTGGAGATGTCCAGACAAACAAACAGGAGGAAGTAACCATTAGACTTAAATAATCAGAGGCCTCTTAAGACAATATTTACTTCACCCTGCAGCTCATCCCAATCTTCTAGCATAGCATGAAAACGTAACTCTTGGAAATTCTGTACTGTCGGCTCATACCCAGAGTCAAATTAGACTCAAATTACCAAATGGTGGGCAAGTCTCTTAAATTATTATTAAATACATTGACAAGGAGTTCAATGTCACCGCTCAAGTGCAAACTAATTTCCTCAAAAATGTTTTACTTGGGCTGAAACAGTCCAAAAGAGCGGCTTTGATATTAATGTCAGAAGCTCACACACCCAGCACATGGAGTAAGAGGAGACGGAGAGAAAGCAGTGGCGCAGTGTCACCCATGCTAATTAGCACAGATTGATTGGTGACACTGAGAGGGCCAGGCTCCCCCACGTCTGCACCACTGATCTGGAATCTGTCACTGCCCTCTGAGTGGCGAGCTCAGGCCAGTCTGTGTCCTGTCTGCTGTGTGCTGTCCACTGACAGCTGCTACACTTGCAGACAGGCGCTCAGTGCCGGCTTGGCAGTCCTCCTTTTTGCCAGGGAGGGGAAGCCCGAGCTCCTGTCGATCCCCAACCTGAGCCCTGCAGGCAGGGGCCCAAAGTGCAGGATGTTTGCTGTCTTGGCCAACACTGTTTCTGGAAGGCCGGCGAGAGGGGTTATGCACTCATGACATGTTAAGTATTTTCCCACAGCTGAAGAGGGGAAGCCTCCTGACCTCATTGCAATCTTTCCTTCCATCCAGTAGAGGCAAAAACCTCCATAGCATATCTCTCTCTCTCTCTCTCTCTCTCTCTCTGCTCTGTGACCATGTCTGGATAAATTCTTCTGTCTCTGGTTCGTCCTGTAAAGCGTCAGCTCCTCACTTGAACAAATGAATTCATGTGAGGCCCTTTATAGTACACACTTTCAAACAAACACCAAGCACTTATCTCATGCCTCTGACGCATTTAACAGACAGCCAGTTCTCAAATGATTGTCTTGTAGATTTTACTTTGGATAATGGCATCCATTTATCATCAGAATTTACAAAAGGATTAATAAAACAAAACAAATTGGGTCAATATGGTAATGAATCTGAAGGCAATAAACCAAAATTGAGAATCCAGTTAGTATTTGAACATATGACACCATGACACAACCCTGTTCTGAGATATGACTTCTTAATGGTACATTTATCTTCTATGCATGAATGTGTACTACAGATTTATATTTAGGATTCAACTAAAATGTCAATACACTAAGAGATTAATGTATTAAGAAAGGAAATCATTCTCAAAATGTATCACTCCTGCTAAATATATTTATTTTTAAGTATATTTTAGATGAAAGCGGTATTCCATGAATTAGAGTGGATCAGATTTCTGTGTTTCCTTGGTGTTATCATACATAGTCTCCGACCCTCTGCAGGACACAGACAAGCTCAACAGCTTTTCTCAGATGAATGGGTCGAAATGAGATTGCCTGAAAGTGGGTTCAAATATGTGCAGCCCTCTGGCTGGCCGGAGGAATGAGATGACTGGTCTGAGCTCTAGGAGCTGGGCCGTGGCCACGGCGACGGACTTCGAGCATCCTCCTCCCTCTGCTAGCTCTCAGAATGCTGCTGACACGAGAGTTCACAGGAGCCATGGCATCCTGCTTACTCATGGGACAAACATGTGCCTGAGAATGGGATCTCATTTTTTTCTGTTTTGTTACGGATGAAACGAACAAACGGAGGCTAATTCATGTAAATGGCATTGATGTAAATGGCATATTCTTATCACAACATGGCCAACCAGTTGGCTGAAAGCGATGGTAGATATGTATTGCAAAATTGAACTGAATTTAGTAGACAGAAAAGATTATAGAAAACTGAACTGAGCGTTTCAAGACACATTACATGTGATGCCATAGATTCAATGACTCAATATGATTGCCTGCCGCCTTTGGATTTAATAGGTTTTTCAAGGTGCAAATCATTTGTCCTGTATATGACATCAAAACACCCACACCCACCCATACCCACACACACACACAGACACACACACACACACCCATACCCACACACACAGACACACACACACACACGCTGCTGAATGATTACGGAAAACAAAGAAGCAGAGAGATATGAGACCTGAGAATTTGTTCCCTCTATGAGTCACCAGCGAGTCTGAAAGCAACGAGGTGAGGACGACCAGCGAGTGCTTAGTTACAAAGAAAAGAAACTGTTTGGTTTCTGGTGTCGGGATACGTCTAAACACCAAGACACCATGATAAGCAGGAGAATGGTGATACTTCTACCAAACGCTGACGACAAATGGAATTAATTTAGAGCTTGTGTCAAAAGGCAGCCCTACTGTGACTGCTTTCCTGTTCGTGTTTAAACAACAGTTTAGTTTTATGCAGAGTTACACCAGATCTATCTTCTGTTATTGCACACTCCCTGCTAAACACCCTAAAAGGATTTTCACAGCAAATCCTGAAAAAAGTCCCTCTCTCCAACTTGACACCTGCAACCGATCTGTTAGTCTGCACAGAATTGTGGCGACACAGTCGCTCTAGTACTGGAGTGTCTGAGATGGAGACTGTCTGTTGTTTCTATGCTACTAATGAAATCCTGCTGCCTATCAAACAGCAGTGATAGCTCAATCATAACTCAAGCCTGACCTTGACAGCAGATGCAGTCAATGACAATTTTTGGCAGCCTGACGGGTCGTGTCCATTATCGCGGCAAAGCCCACCGCGCCGCACATAGCCCATTAATTTCCTATGGAGAGCGGCAAGGCGGGGTTTACGCTTCCGCAATGCACCTTGGGAAGGCGGCGCGGCCATTCGAACAGAAGCGGCGCGTCAAGAAGTTGGGCTCGGCTGAACTTTATGCAAATGAGAGCGGCTAACGCGAGGCGGTTAGCCAATGAAAAGTACATCTTCGGTAAACAAGTTCTGTCCTTTGCTCTAGTCTTCCGGTCCGGAACAATAGCCTGCCAGAAATATTTGTTCCACCTGATAATCGTGGAGGTTTTATGAAAATATATTAAGCTATATAGTGGCGAAGAAGTTAAGTTTAGAACAAGTTCGCCACTGCACCCTATCAAAAAGACCTTGTTGGTGACTTGAACCAAGACAGAATGTGCTTTGGAGGAACATGTCAGTGATATTTGTGAGTGTTTCAATAAAATATGTTAACAGTAGTAGGCTACAGTACCTCCACTTTAGTAGCCTACGTTATCTGGCATTGTGTAATTACAAAAAATAAAACGTTACACCATACACTTTAGCCTATACACGCCCCCAAGCGGCGACGGGAGAGAGGGCTAGGTGTCTGCAAGCGTCTACGCGCCGCAATAATGGACATGAGCCGTAAGTGTCCTATGGCTGTGTGCGTGCATCACTTTGATTATCCATGGTCTAGTGGCTTTCAGTGTAAGAGTGTGATGAAACTAAAGGATGAAATGTATGTGACACATGTATTGCCCTTGTGTGCTGTGTTTATGAATGGTGTTTTGCCCTGTCTGGATAGGGGTGGGTTTGTACACGAATGGGCTTGATTCACTGACCCTACAGTAGGTAACTTTGCCCCTGTAAGCATGTTCCCCTGCCTCGCCTAGATTTGAACTACATTTTACTTGTAAGAAATAAACATTGTAATTTTCTTATAAACTTGACTGTGTTGTGGTGGTATAACTGGGATCATCTGGTCATCGACTGGTGACACCTTTTATTGGCGTAGTCGGCAGGATGAGGCTGTAAGTGGTTCACTCTCTGAAAAAGGTGACTAGACAAAGTCTTTGCAAAAGGAGCAACTTATTACGACCACCGCGCAGCGAAGCGGCGGTCATATAGGTTTAGTCAGATTTTTTGTTTATTTATTTATTTTTATTTTTTTTCGCATGTCCAAATTTCCGTCAAGGATTCCCGGGACACTGAAAGACCGGGGTAGACGAAACTTGGTGGGCATGTAACCCCATATGGATAGCATGGAACCATCGTTTTTTCGGCAGACACAGTTTTCTGTGAATATCTCGAGAACCGTAAGGTTTAGGAGGACCATTTTTTTTTTGTATGTTGATCTCAAGGGGCCATGTCAACCCATTCCATAACCACTCATTTCATGTATAGCGCCACCTAGTTAAACACATACGTGTACATACACGTATCTGTGACCTAACATAGTCAAAACTGCACGAAATTGGAAGTGTAGGATCATTATGACACCCTCTGAATGCACGCCAAGTTTCGTGGAATTCCGTTCATGGGGGGGCCACACAATAAATTAATTTATGTTACTATACACCAACTGGCCTGTAGGTGGCCGGAGACAGTTTTCTGTGAATATCTCGAGAACCGTAGGGCCTAGGAGGTCCACCTTTTTTTTGTATGTTTGTCTTAAGGGGGCATGTCAACCCATCCCATTACCACTTATTTCATGTATAGTGCCACCTAGTTAAAAAATAAAAAGCAAAAAATTATCTCTGGCTGACATGGTCAAAACTGCACAAAATTGAAGGTGTAGGATCATTATGACACCCTCCGAATGCATGCCAAGTTTTGTGAACTTTCGTTCATGGGGGCCTTACAATAAAATAATTTATGTGTACATTTAGTGACCATTACACCAACAAGGATTCCCGGGACACTGAAAGACCGGGGTACCACGAAACTTGGTGGGCATGTAACCCCACATGGATAGCATGGAACCATTGTTTTGATCTGTAGCCCCCCCGCTGTACTGGACCCCCCGAAAGGAGGGTAGGGCAGACACAGTTTTCTGTGAATATCTTGAGAACCGTGGGGCCTAGGATGACCAATTTTTCCGTTATGTTTGCCTCCAGGGGTCATGTCAACCCATTCCATGTGCACACATGTGCATAAACAGATACCTGCGCACACACATACATTCACAGTAATCATCGTATGACACATACTCACACAGTAGACATATAAATATGCGCATGCATGCACATGCACAAACACACATACGCAGGCAAACACACACACACACACACACAAACATAAACGTGTACACGCACACATGCACACAATTCAAGAATTTCTCAGAATTATGAACAGGTAAGATGGGGGTGGGGTTGTATAAAATTAATTTTACATGTGAAATCTATGAACTAATCATGTTTTGGTACTTGTTGTCTAGCAGATACCAGTGAGAATTGAGTGTGGATAATACAATTTAGTGAGACAGTTAGAATCATATAGGCCTTTCAGCGTGATTTATTTTTGTGGAAAAAATGTGCTAGACTGGGCGGCGGCCATTTTTTGTACCGCTCTGCGGTACATCTAGTTTAATCAGGAGCTAGAGTAGACATTTCAGTTATCCGGCTATTCTCAATGCTCACAGTGAGTCAACCACAGACATGTAATTAACAAGTACCCACTGGGTTCAGAGCAATCAAGAGACAGCTAGGAGGGGTTTCAGCCCAGACCCAGACAACAAGTGGAAATACAATTGTTTTTAAGAGTATAGACATTGAAAATACACAAGTATTTTGTCTTCGTTCATCCTTTTGGCAGGATGACAATGCACAACTACAACATGGATGAGGCTCAGCCTATAGGGAGGATGCCAGTACAGTTAATGCGGTTTTAATGCCCTGGTTCATGGGGGTACCTACATTCAGTAGAAAAGGGGGGTAGGGCGAGACACCGATGCTAACATTTTTGCCCTGCTGAAAACTCTCTCTATTGAGTCCTTAGCCCAGCTGAGGGCTCAGTTTTTCCAGTGCTGGCAGGAGGGGGGGGGGGGATTACCCAACCTGTACAAGCAGCTGCCGATTCCACCTGGCAACAGTCAAGGAAGTCCTTGAAGTTGGAATTATAACAGGAGCAAAGTGCTACTTGACCTAAAAAAAGACTCATTTTCGGGACCCCCAGAGAGAAGCTCCCCTTGGGGCCGTGATTCCTCTGCTCTTGCCTCACCCTCTAGGGCCGGGATGGCCCAGGGGGCCCTTGGTGAACCTCGCTCCTTCCAGTGGGACTCTCAAGGCAGGCCGATATGCCAAGCTTGCCGAGAATCTGGACACATGCATTTTGCTTGCATTTTACTACCGACAGCGCTACTGCAGGCCTACTTGTACTAGTTAGTATATTAAAATTGGGGTAATCGAGGGAGGAGACGAGGTGGAGTATTGGGCTCATGCATGTGCGCTCTATTTCAAGTTGATTGTGATGTACAAAGAGAATGTGGGTGAAATCCTGCTTACTCGTGGTTTAATACATCCAGATTTTTTTGTCCATGCGCTGCTTTCCAGTTTTGTGCATGTGCAAAGTTTCAGTAGGAAATTCACGCAAGTCTTAGTTCATGTACTAAGACTTGCGTGGGCCACTGGTCTTCACCCATCCAGAACCAATGGTGGTGGAGGTAGCGGTTAGATCAGTGAGCATGGGGCCGACAGAGAACCACCAACTTGGACCAACTTGCATCGTTGCTGTGAAAGCGGTCCACTGAGTTTGCTGCACATGAGGACGACTTTGGCCAGACCAGCACCGTATTACACCAGATAACAACGGGAGACGAGTCACCAGTGCGGGATAGGCATTGGCCAGTTCCCCCCAGCTTGTATGCAGAGTTGCGGGTCCTCCTGCAGGGGATGCTGGAAAAAGGGGTAGTGAAAGTGAGCTCAAGTCCTCAGGGGCATCTTAAAGAAGCCCTATGCAACAATTTTAGCCAAGTTCTTAAAAAAGTTCTGATGGTTCTACAACACTTTTTGGGTCGTTTGATGGGTGCTTCGTCTCCCCCTAGTGCTTCTCCGCGGAAAAAACAAATATGCAACTTTCTGGTCCCGTCCCGAACAAATCCGGATGTGACTCAGCGGAAGTATCCAATCGCATCTCGAAAATGTAGTCAGATTGTAGTGTAGTCTGACCAGTGTTAAATGGGAGTTACTAGAATTCTAGGAATGATACCCAACAAGTAGATAACAGTTGAGAATATGATATATATATATATATATATAAAAAAAAATACAATTTATTTCACATGTATTTCATGGAGAACAGTTTGAGAGCACATGCAACATTTAGTAAGCCTTCCCCACAGTTAGCTAAATCAACCACAGCTTCTAATCATCCACTTTCTGAGACAGAGCAGGGGGGTTACATCCAAGAAAAAGGACTCAACAACCAAACAAAAAATCAAATGCACTCAGGGCCTCAACAGGTGCCAAACAAAGGATTCAAACTCAAGCAAACGTGCCACAAACATAAACCCCGCTCCACCTCCCAACAGCCACATACATGCAATAGACGCTGGGTTAGACAAAGACACTTAGGGAAGGTTTGACAAACAAACAAACAAACAAACAAACAAACAAACAATATAAACCTGCTAACCAGCGTAGTAGTTCACGCAACTCACACAAGCTAATCCATCTATCAGCAATTACCACCACTGCTGGCTAGCAGAAAGAAAAACACAAGCATATGGATACACAATCACATATAACCAAAAGAAAAGACAAAAGAACACAAGAGGAACAGCGATTGCCACAACAAAGCCTCTACGCTGCCATCCTCCCAGAAGCAATGGCCAAAGATCCCCGTAGTCTCTACAACAGACAAAAGTAACGTCAGCAACATGCAGAAACTAAACAGAAGAAATGTCCATTACCTGCAGACGCTGAAATTACTCACATACAAACCACCGGACAAAGTACATCTGTTACAAGATAAATCAACTTAAAAAAACAGTTCACAACCTCTCCACAAACAGAGAGGCCTAGTAACATACCTCCAGGCAAGGAGAAAACCAGCAACCTTTTTGGCTGGTTGCACGCTTGGTCTGAGGAGCAGCAGCACACAGGTGCTGACAATCAGTGGCACTCATCATTCTTCTTCTTCTTCTTTCGGTTTTAATAGCGGTGGGCAACTAACTTTAATGGTGCATTACCGCCACCAACTGGACTGGAGTGTGGTACTGGAGTCTAATCTTTCCAAATACGAATCAAACAAATAAACAAACAAACGAAACAAAACAAAATAAAGCAAAACAAAACAAACAAAACAAAACAAAACTAAATTCTTTTAATTAGTCCTGTATTCCTCAGGAAGCCAATTACATAGTTAAGACACATTTCACCTGTGTTTCTTTGTAGAATTTCTTCTAAGTTTAGCCTCAACTGTTCTCCTTGCAATTGTGAGATTAGTCTTTGTCTTTCTTCCTGATATTTAGTACAGTGTAAAATAACATGCTCTATATTCTCTGGACTACCACAGAATTCACAGTTGCCATCAGCATGTTTCTTCATTATTAACAAAGTTTTATTTAGCCGTGTGTGTCCATACCTCATTCTAGAAAATACATCCTCCTCCTCCTTTCTTCTGTTCGTATTTCTGCCCTTTCCCACTTTATTCTGAATATTATAGAACTGTCTTCCAGTCTGCCCACTGTTCCATAATGTTTGCCATTTACCCTTAACTATGTTTTTGACCATACTTTTAATTTCTGCTTTGCTGTAGTCAGAGGTGGAAAAAGTATGAAAATATTGTACTCAAGTAAAAGTACCAACACTTTGATTAAATATTACTCAAGTACAAGTTAAAATACTGATCTGAAACTGTACTAAAGTAAAAGTAAAAAGTAAAATGTACTTTAAGTAAAAGTTACTTAGTTCCTTTTTTTTGGGGGGGGGGTTACAGAAACCAGACTTTCTAATGAGGAGACTCAGCACTCAAAAAATCCCCCATAGTAATGCATGGGGTTAGTTTGTAACGCCAATATGGCAGTTGTCTACACATATCACAACCCTTCCACGGCAAAACGTTGACATGTGAATACATTGAGCCAATCATGTGGTGTGTTGTAAAATACATTGAGCCAATCATGTGGTGTGCTGTGAAGACATCGTGCCAATCATCTGTTGTGATCTTGCCGCTGGAGCAAGATTGGTGTCGTGAAGCCTTACGCACACGCATTTCTGCTGAAATAGATGCACGATAAGTGCCCAAAAAGCGTTGCAATATGGCCTGCCGAGTGGAGGGACTTGCCTAAAAGGACTTTGGTCCTAGCTGGAATTGCTGCAGCCAGCAGCTAAGACAGCAATGTTCATGCTCCCAGTGTGTAGCGCTGTAGCTGCAGCAACTCGAGCTATAGGTAAAACCGATTGTTTCAGTTTTGTTCATACCGACAGTACTCAGTGACGTTGAGAAATGGAGATCTATGTGAAAAAATGTGAAAGAGTTCTCCTTTAAGTTTGAGCAGTAGTTGATTTTCAAAGTTAGTTGCACTCATCCTTGATCGCTTTGCAGTGAACAGTAATCCAGCACAACTGAAATGCCCCTCACAGGCAGCTGAGGCAGGCAGGCCAATGTTGAGTTGCAGACATTTTTTTTTAGATTTGGAAACGAGCAGAAGGTTCAGCACATTAAAGGGCGTGAAGTATAGGGCCCCAATGGAGGAGAGGGCCCTTGAAAAGTGGAAAGCGGGGGCACAACATTTTCACCAGGCATTAGTAATAACTCAGGTAATCCACACATAAAAAATCCAAACAACTCCATAAGTAGAGTCATGTGTAATGAAGTGGAATAACACAGGGAAAAAGTATTGAACACGCTATAAGAAAAAGCACTAAGGCAAGGAAAGGGAAGGAACGAGCTGGAATCTGTAAGTAGTTAGAGAGTAGTTATTCTTTCTATCTGTGCAAATTAATATAAGCTTGGTTAGTAGCTTACATATTGATGGGCTATAAAAAGGTTTTTCATTACCAAGGTGTCACACAAGAAACATTTCATGATGGATAAAAGCAAAAAGCTCTCCCAAGACCTTTGCAACCTTATTGTTGCAAAACATATCAATGAAACTGGTTACAGATGCATTTCAAAACTTCAGAATCTTCCAGTAAGCAGCATGGGAGCCATTATCTGCAAGTGGAAGGAACATCACTGCATCATCAACCGGCCATGCACAGGATCTCCTCGCAATATTTCTGACCAGGAAGTCAGAAGGATAGTCAATTCCAAGGGCCAAGGACCACTCTGAGAAAGCTCCAGAAAGACTTGAAGGCAGCCAATTCAATTAAATTAAGTTAAACAGTTCTGGAAGTAACTAAAGATCAGGATTCACAAGAGGGACCCCTAGAATCTGTTTAGAACAATGGGCCAAAATCACACCTGATACTGCGACTAATAAGTTTTGTCATACAGGAAATGTCTTGAAGCTGTCATTACAAACAAAGGCTTTTCCACAAAGTATTGAAGAAATTTCAGTAGGCACGTTCAATACTTTTTTCCTGTGTCATTCCACTTTATTACACATAACTGTTATGTTTGGATTTTTTATGTGTGTTAATATAATGTGTGGTGAAAAAGTTGAATAGACTCACTAACCCT
Organism: Alosa alosa; assembly: GCF_017589495.1. Lineage (NCBI taxonomy): Eukaryota > Metazoa > Chordata > Actinopteri > Clupeiformes > Clupeidae > Alosa > Alosa alosa. The sequence continues at coordinate 22,689,039 of NC_063189.1, read as the reverse complement.
AACCCTAGGAAGTTCAAGCTAATTACTGAAAAAAAAATGAAGTGTTCAATACTTATTTCCACCATAATTTTTTTTACCTGAATATTTTAACTTCCAAATTAAATGTAAAAATGACAGGACTGCCTGGATTTTGTATACAAAACATAGTGAAAACTGTCTAAGGTCACTCACACTCTCCCTTGCTAAAGAGCTAAATGGTTTAGTCCGCCTGCACAATAGTCTATCTTTTGTTTATTTAGTTGAGCATCGCTAGTAGTGGACCGCTAATTGTTGTGCTGCTGGTGCAATGTCTTTCTCCAAGAAAGCCAAGTCAGGTTACCAAAAACAAAGGCCGAAACAGGAAAAATAGACATCAAAATAAGGGGAAACAACTAATAAACTTCTTTCCAAAGAAAGGTGAGCACAAACGTCAAAACACGAAATCCCATGGTGTTTGCTTGAATAGGCTATCTCCGCAATCATTAGTGCTAAAACGAACAGAGACAACCCATTGAAATAGCGGAAAATACTGTACACTTTCATAGGTTAGGCTACACATGTAATCTGAGGCATCTCGTGATCCAGCTCCATCTCCAACACTTTCAGAAAGACTGCATGGCGCCAGCTTGATTCATGTTCTGTTGTAGGCTACATGCTGATCATTATCACTAGGCTAGTGGTTTAGGGCGTAATTTTTTTTCTCTCCCTTTCTGTTTTCGTTAGTCTTAACTTTTTTTTAAGTAACGGATGGGATTTTTGATGTAGCGAAGTACAATACTTCACTCAAAATGTAATCAAGTAAAATTTAAAATACCAATTTTATAAACTACTTAAAAAATACAAAATACACAGAAAAACTACTCAATACAGTAACGTGAGTAAATGTATTTCGTTACTTTCCACCTCTGGCTGTAGTTTACTTCAGTATCTATATTAGAATTTCCAGCTGCTTGCTTGGCACTTTTATCTGCTAACTCATTTCCTACAACTCCTATATGAGCTGGTACCCATACCAGAGTTATAATAATTCCTGACTTTATCAGATTGTTTGCAACTTGCAGTATGTCATACACAATGTCCTGCCTTGACTTTGACTGAAACGTTTTGATACTGATCAAAGCTGAACTAGAATCTGAAGCAAGTACTGCCTTCCTTGGCTTATTGACCTCCACCCAAAGCAAAGCTAGCCACACAGCAATCAATTCCGCTGTGTAAACTGCTAAATCCAGCTGGGGCAGCTGTGGCCCACTGGTTAGCACTCTGGACTTGTAACCGGAGGGTTGGCGGTTCGAGCCCCGACCAGTGGGCCGCGGCTGTGCCCTTGAGCAACGCACCTAACGGTCCCTGAGCGCCGCCATTGTAGTAGGCAGCTCACTGCGCCGGGATTAGTGTATGCTTCACCTCACTGTGTGCTGTTTGTGTTTCACTAATTCACTGATTGGGTTAAATGCAGAGACCAAATTTCCCTCACGGGATCATATTTATATACTTATACTTAAATCCGCACTCATCATTCCCTCCCTTCCCCCTTTATATAGGGAAGAGCCATCTTGGCATACACCCCTCTAGTGGCCATCATTAGTGATCCAAGTGCCACAGTAGTTTCTAAGAAGACCGCAAAAAGGACTCCGCTTTGTTGCTGTTTGTAAATAGCCTACCCTTGGGTGAACTTCGTTTTTGTAATGTGGTTTGATAGTCTCTTGAACAATGTGTTTGCTCGACTGTTTTATTGTGAGCCCTGTATGTGTTTAGCTTGGTTTCTTGATGGCTAGCTCGCTAGCTAGTTGGGGTTTAGCGTAGCAGTCACTTGCTACCGAAGCTGCAGGGGGGGCTATGTCGTGAAAAATGCGAGCCCAAATCAGGCGAAACACAGAAACAGCGAAGGAATATCCAGACCTGCATAAGGCTTCTTTAATACCACCCTAGGCCCCTGGGCTATGGAGGTTTCTGAGGCCCCACCCCTACCTCCCCAAACCGTGAATACCTGACCTGTGATCCGACCGCTTATTTACAAAATGTGTGCTTTAGTAGCCTAACATGCAGTGTAGCCTATCCTTATTGAGCCTATGTAAAACCTTTACATAAACAGGAACAGAAAGCCCTCCTTAATCATGTCAGCCTACCCATGACATCGTTTATCAAATGCTACCGCACAAACATAAAGCATTTAAATTTATAACACTGGCTGTAGTTACAGTTAATAGGTGGGCTACACATAGGTACTAGGGGTGTTTAAACTTTTGAAAAGTGTGTGTGTGTTGGGGGCTACTCCCTGGGAAGTTTTTTGAAATTCTAGCTGCTAAACGCATCATTTTAACGTAGTTTGGGGGACAGAAATAGGCTACCTTTTAACCCTTTAGGCGCCAGAGTTTTTTTTTCCGAAATGTTCGATTTTGACATCTTAATTTCAAAAGGCTATATCTTAAAAGTGATAAGAGATAGAGACTTTCTGTAAATTAGAGAAATATTAAGGATGACCCAAAGTTTATGTAGGGATTAAATTCCCCCATCTAATTTGCATATTATGACGTCATATGACGTGGCGGCCATCTTGGATTATAGAATTTTCATGAAAAGTCACATGTTTGAATGATAAAATTCAGCACTTCTTTCCCCCCAAAATGTCCCTCACCTTCTGTGTGCTGTATTGAATAATACTGAATGCTCAGGTAAATAGTAAGTAGTAAACAAACTGTGTAAATCATTACTAATAAATGGCAGTAACAAACCGAATGAATGTAGCGGTAGGCTGGCCTTTTGCTGTAGAGATTTTCCATTTACTACATACAGTAGGCACTCTGAAGCCATGTATGGGGTACATATATATCATTCATATGACACACAAACACAAGTAGACAAGACCTGTTTAGTTCAAAAGCTCACTCGCCACGGCAAGGCACAGATCAGGAGTGAGATGACGAGACAAGACGAGAGACAATGTTAGTATTTTTTTTTCTTTTTGTTGTTTTTGTTGATGTTTTTTTGGTTGTTTTTTTAGCTGACAAAGACACATACATCACAAGGACATGAACTCACAAAAAAGAACACATAGTGTACACTACTAAATGGTCAGGGAAATAGATAGTAAATCAACAGTCTAAATCATTACTAATAAATGGCAGACAAAAAAAAGAATTTATGTAGCAGGCCTTTTGCTGTAGAGATAATGACTCCCTATCCATCCAGGTGACATTTCTTGTAGTGTTTCAGGGTGTGGTACCTCTCATTGCAAGGCACAACACAAAGACCCACCCCACACTGCCTACACATGTATTTTTGTCTGGGCCGGCCTTTAGGGGCGGGTCCGATCAGAACAAAGCGACACAATCTGGGTAACCATCAGCCTGGCAGATCAAGTGGCTCAGTGAGTCTCTGTGGCATGTCTCCCAGTGAGGATGACTTTCGGCCTTTGTTGCTCTCTTTCCTGGAGAAGCCTTCCAGTAAAGCAGTGATGACATCCTGCACGAAGACTTTCAGGGGCTTGTGAGGAGCAGCAGTGCAGCGGCAGTAAATGATGTGGGCATTCACCATGCTTACACTGAGAATGGCATTGAAAATCCTATTGTACCATTTCCTTGATCTATGGGGAAAGAGGTAGGTCTTCATTCTCTGGTCTGCTGTGTCGACACCCCCCATGAACGAATTGTAGTCATCAACACAAACAGGCCTATTTATCTCCCTATAGCCACTATCAGTGTGTTTGGTCCTGATGCGCTTTCTGACACATGCGTTGGAATGCAGTGTAGAGAGCATTGTGAGGCGCTTTGTATCATGCCACGCACAAGCTAGCATTTTCCCCTTCCTCATGAAGACTGGGTCATCTCCCTTGCTCAATGGCAGCTGTTCACGGGTGAGGCCCTTTGGCATCCCCTTCCTGTTACTGCTGACAGTCCCACACAAACCCGAATCATTGCTTGCCAGCTCATCTGCTATGGCTGGCGAGGTGTAATAGCTGTCCATATACACCTCATGCCCTTTCCCTGTGTACGGGGCCATCAGCTCACGGACAACAAGGTGTGTGGCACCGAAATCAGCATTAGGCCTATTTTGTCCAGTGTACATGGACCACTGTAGCACATAGCCTGATTTTGCTTCACTCAGAACAAATACTTTGTAACCATATTTGTCTGGTTTGTTTGGGTTATACATTTTGAGTGTGGATTTCCCTTTGAATGCAATGGTCATTTCATCCAGAGACAGCTGCTTAGATGGGCCATACACTGCTGAAAACCGGGGGATGACCAAATTAATTATTGGGCGGATTTTGAATAGCCTGTCATAGCCTGGCTGACCCCTGTCAACATACTCCTCATTATTGGTGAAATGAAGGAAAGACAAAATCATCTCAAATCTATTCCTGGACATCACATTCCCAAATCCAGGTGTTGCTGTTGGCCAATATTCAGCCCAATAATCCTCCAACTCTGACTTCTCTACCAGACCCATACTCAAATGCAGAGAAAAGAAGGCTTTCATTTCACTGACAGTTACATCAGACCATTGATGAAATCTGGAGTGTGGCTGGAGTTGATGGGAGGCTAAAAACTGATGGGCATAGCGATTTGTCTCAACAACAAGTATATTCCAGAACTCATCAGAGAGAAAGAGTGATAGAAAATCTAGGGGTGAATTGGCATTGGAGAGTTCTCTTTCCCCCAGATAACCAATTGGCTGATCAAAGGGCGTGATCCAACTTTGGTACTGCTCCTCATTGGCCAAGTACTCAAAGCCATCATCTTGCACTAAACTATGCATGGCTCCTCTGCCCCGTGTCACACCGCCTCTGCTGCTGCTGCGACCAGCACGGCCTGATCTGCCTCGCGCGCGCCGAGTGGAGAGAAGTTGCACAGCTCGAACTAGGCCTACTGTCATTCTCATTGCGACTCCCCCTGCCTCCACGTTGCCCCCTAACTGTCCTATGAACACTCCGACCTCGTCTAACATCCCCAGTGGCATTAGACAAATGCTCCAACAACACGTTACTGTTGCCGCGATTGCAGAGAGGCACACGGTCAGAAGACAAAGAAGCTAGCTGGCTAGCGCTGTAAAAAGACTGGACCCCCACATAACTTCCAGCCTCGTTTCCCACACCACTAACACGCCTGCTAACTTCCCAATGAACACTATGACCCCGTATAACATTGTTCCCAGCACTGACATTGGGCAAAGGACAATCTACATTGGGCAAAGGATTTATTTGTGCTTGGTGTAGGTCTAAACTTTGTCCAGCTGCACCATTGCAAGGCAGGGACGCATCTGAAGCGTGGTGAGTAAACGAATCACCGTCATTTTCTAAAGGCAGATATTCTCCTTCAGAATCAGGGTCAGCGAATAGAAAACCCAACACTTCATTGCGGGTAAACTTTTCTGATGCCATTACACGATAATGTAATGCAAATACTCTCTGACGTTGACAATACCACTCTGATAAAAATGGCACACACGCACACTAGCTCCGGTATTTCTCGCACTGATTCAATGTGCTCTAGCGGGAAGATTTTGTATAGAAGGATGACGTTTTTTCGACTCGGTGATGACGTATGACATGTGCCATCTAGTGGAGTGGAGATTGAACGAATTATGACACCCTATTTGACAAAATCGGCCTTTTTATTCAGTACCGCATCTTGTCGAGTAAACTCGACCGTGGCGCCTAGAGGGTTAACCTACAGAACAAGCAGCTCTTGTGACACAAACATTGGCTACCTTATGCATTATCACTTCACTGCCCGACAAATATCCTATAGAGACATATCTCATGCTACCAATGGAGAAATCATTATGTTTTGTGCGAGTAAGTTAGCACAAACATAGCTTTTGGTGAACGGAGATGCAGATCACAAATTAATTTCAGCCCCTGTTCTGTGTTCACTCCAGCGAGACGAGTGAAATGTTTCATTATCATAGGGTATTTGCTATATTTACCTGCTATGTCTTCTGTTTTCATGGACAGTTACAGGAATCCACGTCATTTGTTACATTATTCTAACCTAGCCTACCCATGTTATCTCCAGAGTGGTTCAGTTTGTCAGTCAATCTCAGCCTCTCCTCTAGCTCCTCTACACCAGTTGGGATTTATTAATATTGTTACATTTTGTTACACTTACACAAAGAGAAGACAGAGGGGGGGGGGGGCTCGCTCCACCTGCAACGATGTCACGGTAGCAGTGCGATGTGCTCAATTATTTGCTAGTACCAGAGTAATGTCGCTTTTGCCGATTTTGCATTGACTATCGTAAACTGAATCAGCTCAAGCATAAGGGCTTTCCCTCTGCCATCTGGTACTCTACCTTGGACTTGGCTTGTTGGTATTGGCAAGTCGAAGTGGATTCTTGGGACCAGGAAAAGACTGCCTTTGTGACAGCCTTAGGCCTATACGAGTTTGAAGAGGATGCCCTTTGGCATGTGCAATGCCCCGGTGATGTTTCAATAGCTGATGCAATGGTGTCTTGGAGACCACGGGCCTCATGTATAAAGATGTATGAAACTGCATATGCAGAATTCCATGCAGCTTTTCTTTGTACATCCCAATTAACGTGAAATGAAGCACACATGCACAGCCCTCTCTCCTCCCTAAATCACACTGAAGGGACACAAGCCTGGAAAATGTTCAAGACATGGGCAAATGTGTGAAGATGACCCCATTCATCACAGATTTCATGGAAAGCTCTTCAAAATGGGAAATGTTTGATAAGGCAGTCATCATGGAACTACATATTGGTGCTGTCCCTAAATAGGTTTCACATTCCCTTTTAATTCTTGATATCTTCGAATAAGGATATAGTTGTCATTATAGATGCTGTTGCATATAGCTTAGCTTAGCTTAGTAATTGCAGCTGTGGTCTACTGGTTAACGCTTCAGACTTGTAACCGGAGGGTTGCCGGTTCGAACCCCGACCAGTAGGCACGGCTGAAGTGCCCTTGAGCAAGGCACCCAACCCCTCACTACTCCCCGAGCGCCGCTGTTGTTGCAGGCAGCTCACTGCGCCGGGATTAGTGTGTGCTTCACCTCACTGTGTGTTCACTGTGTGCTGAGTGTGTTTCACTCATTCATGGATTAGGATAAATGCAGAGACCAAATTTCCCTCACGGGATCAAAAGAGTATACAATTAGTTACAGTGGCGGCTGGTGGTTTTTCTTTCTAGTGAATCAGTTATGAAATTATGATCCCCCGCCCCCCTGGAAACAAACATTGCGCCTAACACACCTGCCAAAGTTGGTGAGGTTGAATGTATGAGACACATGATGACATTGAACTGTCTACAATGGCATAAACAAAAGCTATGTTGTTTGATCAGTCAGAGAGCTCAGAGTAATTTGTTGAGAAATCAAGACCTGTTTACCACCATCTCAAAGTACAGGCCACAAATGGGGTGTAGTAGGCCTAAGACTGGACAAGACACTAAACAAGGTTTATGTATTATTATCAGAGGTGGGAGTAAGTCACACATGTGCAAGTCACAAGCAAGTCTCAAGTCTTAACCTTCAAGTCTCAAGCAAGTCCAAGTCATTTTTTGTGACAGTCAAGCAAGTCAAGTCAAGTCATAGCTTAGGGTCAAGCAAGTCAAGTCAAGTCATAGCCAAATCATTGAAATTCATGATGATTTACCCATGTTTTCATTTTAAAATAAGCTACAATAGGCTAGTTATGCTGGAGTTTTATTTGCAACAAACAAATAGACATTGCATTCATTCAAGCCACATAGCCTACATCTGAACGGTTTATAGAATAAGATGTAAGAGTGTGTGCGAGCTGGGCAGCAACGCTTCCATAAAGCAATTCGAACTTGCACAATTTTTAAAAGCACTAGGAAGTAGGGGTGTGCGATACTATAAAATTTAGTTTCGATCCGATACCAATGAAATAAAGGGCCAGTATTGCCGATACCGATACCAATACTGATATTTGTAACTAAAAGCAGTTAATATACTTTTATGTAGGGGAGAACAGTGTGTCATGATTTATGACGTGAATAAAACATCAATATACTAAATTTGAATACATAATTTCCATGACCACTAATGATTTTATGATTTCCACTGTTAATAATTTACAAACATTTCAGCAATGAAACATTGCAAATCGGGCATGCAAGATGTGAAAGGAATGGTGTTTGCATGACTGTAGGCTAGCCCTGGGTGAAACAGTAACAATGCATTTTGAACAAATTGAGAGAGGAAGTGAACTGAAATGAAAGTATCGATCCCATCACGCTGGTATCGATCCGATACCAATACCAATGTTGGTATTGATGCTATCAATATTTGGATCGATATGCCCACCCCTACTAGGAAGTGCCGTGTTCATTAACTTTTGAAGGCAGATTAGCTATCTGTAAGAAGTGCCTGGTAGGCCTACAGCGCAACTTGGTTTGGACTAGATTATGCTACCTAATGTTTCACAACTGTAATTAATTAAATAATAATTCAAAGGGAATGATATCTATAACAAAGCCATAGAAACATTTTAACGCAGTAACGCAAAAGTAGCCTAATGTAAGTTGTTAATCCTCATAGAGTGTAAAGAAGTAATGCAATAGATTACATTTTTTTACAGTATCGAGTAATGTGTAGGCCTAATACATTACTTTTTTGAGTAATGACCCCAACACGAGTAGCCACCTGCAGGCGCCAATGGCTAAAGACGCTAATAATTTCAGATAGGACCACACACGCATTTGCCAGGGGTTCAGCCCCGCATGTAATTTCAAAAGTGGACAGACAAAGCCTATGCTATTTGAAACATACCGTATTTGAGTGCGGTTCATGACGCTGCTTATCAAAGTAGACGCAGCAGGTCTCTTTTAAAATGTCCTGTTACAATTGCAGCTGCTTCCGATTATGTTGAATATTTAGAAAGACATGACGGCATTTTTGAGCTTCTGGTAGTAACTTGCTAATTAACTAAAGCAAGACGTGAGTGATATCACACAAGGCGCACAGAAGTGAATTAAATGAAATAGGTTAACATGCTTTATTTGAACATTGCAATACCCACCCAACAAACCCAGAGAAGGCTTGGTAGATGTTTCAGATAGATGACAGCACCTTGTAATTAATAGCCCAATTCTCAGTTGTGGAATAAAAGCAGTATCATCATAGCAGTATTATCATATCATTGATAATCGTTCACATTTTACTATACGCTAATGACAACCACTGCCCCTCAGCTGGAGTTGCAGAGGAGTCTCCAAAGTATAGGGAGACAGAACGCGAATGACTTGAGTATGAATATCACACTTTTTGAAAAGTGGAAAAAAGATTAAGACAATGAGTAAAGGGCGAGGCTAGAGTTGGAGGAATTGTGTCTTGTTGCTGTAAAGGAAAACGCGAGAATGACTGCCGCTGACCCACGTAGGCTCACAAGTAAGAAGCATACATTAGCCTTAAACTGCATTAAGATGTCCACACGAAATGCAGCCTCCTATTTGTCAGCATAAGTTCGCATCAGCAAATGTGGTTTGGGAAACGGGGACACAGAAAATAAAAATAAATAGGTTAACCTGGTCTATTTGAACATTGCTGGTAATCTTAAGTGACCTCATACAAACCTTGCGAAGGCTTGGTAGCTTAGGCTACATGTTTCGGATATATCACGTTGCGTATGATATTAATTGAAATATGTTTCGGGTATATCACGTTGCGCATGATATTAATTGAATCTCATGTCGCGCAATAGGCTAAATGTGGTTATCCAACAGATTTATAACTTCAATAATTGCTCACATTTAATATAGGCTAATGACAACCATTGCCTCTGGAATATAAACGAACAGTAGGCCTAGGCCGCACATTCAAAGCACAATTTGAAGCCATCCCGAGGTGACAGCTGGATCTGTAGAGTTGGAGTCTCTGATGCATAGGAGGACATTACGCTTAACTCAGGAACTTTACAATACAATTAATCATACCAGACCAGAATAAAATGTTATTGGATTTGGCTACATTTCAAATCCATCCCTCCACACATGTTGCATTGATTGAGAATGAACGTCTCAGAGTGGAGTGCTGTCTGCTCCCTGGGGGTGTTGCCTGGGCGCTCTGCTGGTGTTTTGCTCATCGGTTTTGACCCATGGGCAGAAAGTTTAAGGTTTTTCAATAGTGACGCTGCACAAATAGCTTTAGGCTATATTAGATGCGGGCTACTCTGCTATAATGGTTCAAACCTCTCTCCGGGGGGGGGACTATGGTATAAACGTAGAGCCTTCCATATTTGCAAGTTAGCCTACCTCAGTCTGTCTCATTTGATCTGGCACTTGCTGTTAGAATCCATCTTGGACTAGGACTTAGCGAGTCACTAACATTAGCTGACTGGTGGGGAGACCGCAAGCAAGCTTCCCCCCCTAGCTGATGTTAGAAAACACAGAGCTACACACAATAATCCTAAATAAAACGTTCTCCCCAACACAGACAAAAATCCGATGTACCTTACAAAATGAATGTAAAACAAACTATGTGAATGAGTTACACAATTTATAATGAAACTCTAGTAAGGTCACTGAAAGCAAGCTCACTAATGGAGACGGTGATTGGCCAGAGTGTTGGCAGGAAGTGTGAAATTCTGCCCAATCGATCACTGCTTCACGGGTGGGACTTATTTATTTATTTGAAATTATTTTATTTGGATAGCCCCTTGAGATGTATCATCTCGTTTTCGAGGGGGTCCAGGACAAAATACAGTAGAAACAAGACACACATATAGACACAATACATAACAGAAAAACAGAACATAACAAGACAATCAACACAATAAGAAACTCAAAACAAACAACAAAAACACACAGAGCCTACAATTACAGCATAATAAGTAACAGGGAATAATGAAGATTCAGAGTATATCCAAGCGTTACTGTAAATAAAAATGAGAAAAATAAAGAAAATAGAAAGATTGAGTGGATCAGTAGCTAAACAAAATCAAGTGGTTCAGTAGCTAGAGAAGTATGAGAAAATAGTTAAAGTCTACATGTACAGTTAGTATGAAAATGAGTTGCCAAGGCATGTTTGAACAGTCTGAAAGATGAGATGGAGCGAACATTTGCTGGTAAGTTATTCCAGTCAGAAGGTGCTTTAAACATGAATGCTCTTTTTGACGTGGATTTAGAGACAATAGGTACTGAGAAGAAAAGATGTACAGTGTGTCTTAAATAATGAGTGGAGGAAAAAGGAACTAAGAGCTGTTTTAAATAAGAAGGATAGTTGAAGTGAACACATTTAAAGATAAATTGCAACCAGTGAATCTGTCTTCTTATATGTGGTGTGGGTAAATCAAGAAGTTCATACATTGTACAGTGGTGAGTTGTGAGTGAGCAGTTAAGAATAAATCTACATAATCTATTATAAATTATCATAAGAGGAACAAGAGTAGTATTAGAAGCAATGCAGTACACAGAATCAGCATAATCCAAGATTGGCAATATAAGTTGAAGAGCAATCTTTTTTCTGACCTTAAATGGGAAACATTTTCTAGAACGGTAAAGGAGACCAAGACTGTAATTCAATTTATGTACAATGTGATTAATATGGCAGTCAAAAGAAAGCTCAGAATCAAGATATACGCCCAGATATTTAATATAGTTAACTTTCTGCAGAGTAGTGCCATCCAAACAGGAAATACGACATGAATTAGTTTTACATTTGGATTTAATATTCTGTCGAGTGCCAAAAATCACAGTGTGTGATTTATTTTTATTGAGGAGTAACTTATTAGCTGCAAGCCAATGTTGTAAGCTAATAAAATCATACTGTAAATCTGCTTCAATCTGTACTAAATTTGTATGTGAGGTGTATATGACCGTGTCATCAGCATAAAGCTGAACAGAGCACTTACAAATAGAAGGGAGATCATTAATAAATATGGAGAAAAGAAGTGGACCAAGTGTTGATCCTTGAGGCACACCACACTGCAGAGTTACTGTGTCAGATTTTATTCCATTAATAGCCACACATTGTTTTCTATTGTGAAGGTATGAATTGAACCAAAATAATGCAGTGCGTGACAGGCCAATGGTATGGAGTTTATCTAGGAGAATGTAATGATTAACCAAATCAAAAGCCTTTGTCAAATCAATAAAAATTGCACCAGTTAGATCAGAAGTATTCAAAGCAGTAAGAATGTCATTTGTTAATTTTAGTAGGGCAGTAGTTGTAGAGTGATTTGACCGAAAGCCGGACTGAGAAGGTGACAGGATATTATTTTCATTAAGATAACATGACAGTTGGTTATAAATTAGTTTTTCAAACACTTTAACAACAGCACAGATTATAGAAATTGGTCTATAGTTGTTCAAATCTAGTACATTGCCTCCTTTATGTATGGGAGTAATGCGTGAACATTTCCAAATGTTAGGTAATTCATAGGTGGACAGCGACATATTGAAAAGATCACATAAAGGATACATAAGTACATGAGATGAAAGTTTTAAGAATCTGGCTTCGATACCATCCAACCCAGGACCACTACTCATTTTGAGATCATTTAAGGCATTCTGTCTATCTGCCATAAGGATCAATTGAAACGGAAAAAAATCCACGAGCCGCCTGGGGTTTCACTCGATTTACATTGAAGTCAATGGGGAAAGATATCCATGGCAGTGAAGCAAAACGAAAAGTTGGTGAAGTTTGTGTTAGTGACTGTATTTCTGTTTCAAAGGACTAAAATTGGGATTATTGTAAGACTTTTTTTGTGGTTTGTTTTTTACTTTTTTTGGTGAAGCACTGCTTCACCTGTAGTCTTATAGAAGCCTCCTCTGCTTAGTTACTTATTGCGCTTGTTGCATGTACATTTTTCTAGAAACATACCCAACATAACCCACATTTCACTATATACTAGGGCTGTCAAATTATTATTTTTTTCTTAATCGTGATTAAGAATCTATAGCTAATTGTGATTAATCACATATTTTATGACATTATTAAAATTCTATTATTTTTAGGGATGCACGATATTGAATTTTAGCCGACATCCGATATGCCAATATTATAACAGAAGTATAACAGAAGACAAAGTCTCTAGAAATATATTATTTCCATGCTCCACATTTCATATCTATGCATCCACGGGGGGCAGCCGAGGCTTACTAGTTAGCGCTTCGGACTTGTAACCGGAGGGTTGCCGGTTCAAACCTCGACCAGTAGGAATGGTTGAAGTGCCCTTGAGCAAGGCACCTAACCCCTCACTGCTCCCCGAGCGCCGCTGTTGTAGCAGGCAGCTCACTGCGCCGGGATTAGTGTGGGCTTCACCTTTGTGTGCTTCACCAGTGTGCTGAGCGTGTTTCACACTAATTTCCCTCACAGGATCAAAAGAGTATATACACTTATACTTATTCTTCACTGTTTACCTCTATGACAACTTTGCCGATAGTTGATATTATTAAAGCCACTTCATTCTTTTCAATAAAATCAGTGAAAGACAACCAGCAACAAATGCTCACAATGTTTGGGAAATCCATCAAGTCTGTTGGAAATCCATTCCAGCTGACTATATACAGTGCAACCGGAAAGTTTTCAGACCCTTTCAAGTTTTCCACATTTTGTTTTGTTTCAGACTCATCTTAAAATGGATTCAATTATTTTTTTCCCTTATTAATACATCCAATACTGTGGATGTCATACATAGTGACCATTGGGTCCTTGGTTACATGTCTGACCAAGACCCTTCGTCCCGGATTACTCAGTTTGCTGAGTTACTGTTTGTTTGCTTACAACATTAATCCATGTGGGCTATTTCATAATATTGACCACCTACTCAGATAAATAAAGTGTGTCCAAACTCTTTTGACTGGTACTGTATATGTATATACACCCTTATATATATATAACTACAAAGTCATTATTATGACCGCCGCTAGCGAAGCGGTCATATAATGATTGTCAAAGTTTTTTGAATTTTTGGTCAACGATACCCGGGACACCGAAACACCGGGGCACATGAAATTTGGTGGGTCTGTAGCCCCACTAGACTTTTACGGAAAATTTTCATTTGGTCCCCGGGGGCCACTCCCCCTCCGTGCTGGGCCCCCCGAAACCCAAAAAATGCAGTTTTTCCTAAATAACTACCTGAACCGTGGCACCGAGGATGAAGAAATTTTTATGGTATGTTGGTCTCAAGGGCCCACATCAACCTAGCCCATAATCACTCATTTGTGATTTGCACTCCCCCAGTAAAAAATGAAAATGCAATATCATTCTGCTTTAATCGCCCCTCTCTTCAGTTAAGATGTTCAGAACTGCACCAAATTTTATGTGTATGATTAACCTGGCATTCTCTGGGGGTATGCCAAGTTTCATAGAATTTCATCCATGGGGGGGTCTAAAAAAATTTAAGTTATGTGTACATTTAGTGACTGTACACTCATTGGCCTGTAGATGGTGGTGCACACATATACAAATAACACACACACACACGACTACTGACACGCTAATATCGCTCATCGGATACATAATTACAAATTCAGTAGGATTAAAGGAAAACCAAATATTCATCATCATCATCATCATGGCTGCATTTCCAGTATTGGGCGATACGTAGTCGTTTGTCCACCAGATGGCGCATCGTTGCAGTGAGACGTAATTTTGTTGTCATTTCTTCTTGAAGCCGAAATAAATCTGAGAATGTTTATCGGACATGCTTGGTTTTTACTGCAGGTACGTTAATCTTATAATATCAATAGCTATAGGACCTAGGTACAATAATGTTACCGTTAGCATTGGTTGAGTGATGGAGGCCAATTTGATTGCATTTGTAGAAAACTATGCGGTTATACCAAGCAAATTGATAGCAGCACTAATTGTATCTTTCGACTGTCATCTCATTTGCTTATGACCATAACTTAGACTACTAACCATTGGCGGAGCGAGGGGGTGGCTTCGGGGGCTCAAGCCCCAAATCTTTTTTCAAAAGCCCCGAATCTTTTTTTGTATGTGTCTTCAATTTCCAACCATTTTAATTTCTAACTTCCCCTTGGTTTCTCTATAAATGTTACAAAATGTAGGCTACTATTACTGAGCAAATAGGCTATTCCTTATTTACAAAGCCCAATATTGACAGAAAATCTGATTTCCCACACAATGAGTTTAGGCAATGCCAGAGCCGAGATGTAGCGGTTTAGGCTACGTCATAAACCTGGCAGGAAAGTTCAGAGCGGCGCAGTCAGTTTAAACAGCAAGCCGGTAAGAAAAGCTATTGTCAAGACATTAGGCAATTAGGCTACTGTACCCCGGAATACAAAAATTAACTTCAGAAAGACAGAAAGTTTGTTGTAGGCCTACTGTATTCATAGAGTCTCAATGACCGAATCAGTAGATTTGCCTGTTGTCAGTTGAGTTCGTTCAATTAATTTATGGTAGTAGCCTAGCCTAGGCAAATATGAAACGGAGATGTAACGTGGCTACCGGTGGGATTTTGAACTTGCATGTTTCATGCATTTTAGGGCAAACAATACCATGGGATTGATCCATTTGAGGAACATAATCAATTGCACAGATACGGACGTGCACAGATACAGAGCGTATAGGCCTAGGTTAGGCTAAACTTTCACTTTCTAGAGTGCGCATTAATTACGTAAAAGATGCTTCATACCAAAACAACAATTGTCAAATGTACCATAGTAGTATATTATCATGAACTATCTGTCAAAATAAGCCCCGCCCCCTGAAATGTCATAAATCAAATCATAACCCACCACTCCTTTTTAATGCAAATTAGCCATGTGGTTGTCACCACGCGGTTGTTTGTTATTGTTATTGTTTTGTGAGTCATGTGACAGTCATGGACTGGTGTCAAACCCCTGGGCAGCCATATATTGGATGTAATGTCATGTGACAAGTATGTGCCTTGATAAACATACCCCATGGCCATACTGGGCCCCAAACCCCATGTGTTTTGTGGATAATGGGGATCAGATAAACCTTGTAAGAGTTGTATATGTTTACTGTAAATGGGGCTAAATACAAAAGTGTGCTGCTAGGATGGTCGAAAGTGGTTAAGGCTTGGACTCTAAGCAACCAATGGATGTTTGCATCCTCGTGGGTTCTACTCCCCACCCCAGCAACTATATTAATGGCTGAGTGTAGTAAGGAAGTTTACTTTTATTTTTGATAAGTCCTAGAGATGTTGAGAGATATGGATTAAAAATATTTTTTAAAAGTTTAATTTGGTTACATATTGCTAGACTTTGGCTAAAAAAAAAGGTGTCCTGCCAACCGATGTACTGTAATTTTTATAACCAGAATCACGGGTCGTGGTGTGTGACCAAATGGGTCCTATGTCTGGAGTGGGTTGGGTTGCCCATGCCCGGGAGGGAGGTGTTGGGTGTCCGACCTCTGAGTTTATTGTTTGAAGTCCTTTCATGTGTCTTATCAAACAGATGGCTCGCTCAGGGCTGCCGTTTAACCGACTACAATCACAATGGTTAATTATGTATGTATTGGGTCTATGATTCCCCCACACTTTGTAGAGGAGGTGTTGGGTCCGGACATGTCTCTGAGTTTATTGTTTGAAGACCCTTTCATGTATGCTCCATATAGAGGGCTGGGGATTTGTCGTCCCTGTTTAACTGATTACATACGCAAACGTATCTGTGAGAACCGTATATGGCTAGTGACAACGGTATGCATGCACGTAGAGTCATTATAATGATGTGTTTTGGTTGTGCTAGGTAGCCATGTGTCTGTTCCCGATGTTGCTAACTACCTGCATAGGGGATGTAAGCAGTTGGTGTGCTGGGGGTTAGGATCAAACAATTAAACGGGTGATGGTCGAACCGGAGACTTGCTGGTCTGATGTTGCTAGCTACTATTCATATGGGGATGTAAGCAGTTAGTGTATGGGGCTTTAGGATCAAACACCAAACCGGGGATGCTGGTTAGAACCGAGACTTGGTGTCTGATATTGCCAACTACTATGCATATCAGGATGTAAGTTAGTTAGTATTGGACAAAGGATCAAACAAAACCGTGATTGGCAGCAGGGTACACTGTCTGGATCTGCATTTGTAATATGGCCCATGGCATACAGTAGGCGGCGCGCGGATGAGGGTCATGGTCAATGTTCCGCTGACCAATTGAAGGCCTGGGGCCAAACCTACAAACCAATGTAATGACATATTACCGCCTACATTTTGAATGGTCAGCCCCTAAAGGTTTAAA